>NC_056052.1:18201645-18505811 GCF_004379255.2 Salvia splendens
TCGCAGCAAGAAGAAGAAGCCGGCTGCCCACGTCGTTGAGAAGGAGTTCAAAGACTGGGACGAGAACGACCTCATTGCTGTGGTCACTGAAGAGGTTGACCTTGTTGACAACAAGGGTGGCTGGTACATCGACACCGGCGCTACTGCTCATGTCTGCTCAGATAGGAGCAAGTTTGCCTCATACACTGCTGTTGAAGGAAGGAAGATCACACGGGGAATCAAGCATCCTCCGAAGTCCTTGGCATCAGAAATGTGATCCTCATGATGACGTCTGGCGTCACAATAACATTGAAGGATGTGTTGCATGTCCCGGACATCCGCAAGAACCTAGTGTCAGGATCAATACTAGTTAATAAGGGGTTTAAACTTGTATTTGAGTCTGATAGGTTTGTTTTGTATAAGTTTGGAAAATCCCTCGGAAAATGTTATGTAACCGATGGGCTTTTCAAACTTAGTGTGACGACTCGCAGTGTTGCTAAACCTTTGGCTAATAAGAATAAAGCATCTACTTCCTTTTACTTGACTGAGTGTTCAAATTTGTGGCATTGTAGATTGGGACATGTTAATTCAAAAGCCATTAAAAAATTAGTAAATTTAGATTTACTAAAGGCTAATGAATTGGATATCCAAGATAAATGTGAAATTTGTCTTGAAGCAAAAATGACTAAGTTGCCGTTTCACTCGGTTGAACGAAGCACGAAACCCCTTGAATTAATTCACACGGACGTATGTGATTTAAAGATGGTGCAAACTAGAGGTGTAAAAAGTACTTTATCACTTTCATAGATGATTGCACAAGGTATTGCTACATTTATCTTTTAAGAAGTAAAGATGAAGCAATAGAAGCGTTCAAAAATTATAAGAACGAAGTTGAGAATCAACTTGGTTGTAAAATCAAATCGATTCGAAGCGATAGAGGAGGCGAATATGTAGCCCCGTTTGAGGAGTTATGCAACGCAAGTGGTATAATTCATCAAACAACTGCTCCATATTCACCACAATCTAATGGTGTTGCAGAACGCAAAAATCGAACTCTAAAAGAGATGATGAATGCACTGCTTCTAACTTCAGGATTACCACATAACATGTGGGGGGAAGCTGTTTTGACAGCCAACTATATCTTGAATAAGATCCCTCTCAAAGGAAAATATGTTACTCCTTATGAGTTGTGGAAAGGAAGGAAACCATCCTACAAATACCTCAAGGAAAAAGACAAGGAAAAAGTCTCAACCAATTCTGAGACAAGAATTGAAGAAGCCACTAGTTCTAAACAAGTGGAAGAAGAAGCCACTAGTTCTAAATCAGCGGATGCGGAACCTGAATCGCGCAAGCGTGCAAGGCCCGATCCAAAAGATACAGTACTAAGACGTGGTAATAGAGTAAGAACCAAAAACATTTGGTCATGACTACATTGCTTTCATGTTGGATGAAGAACCAACATCGATAAAAGTAGCCTTTGCTGGCCCAGACGGCTGCATTGGAGAGAAGCTGTTCAAAGCGAAATTGATTCAATTTTGCTAAACCACACGTGGGTGTTGGTTGATTTGCCCGAAGGTGCTAAACCTTTAGGATGCAAATGGGTCCTTAAAAGAAAGTTTAAGGCCGATGGAACAGTTGATAAGTATAAAGCCCGATTAGTAGTAACGGGTTTTAAACAAAGGAAGGACATGACTTCTTCGATACATATTCACCTGTAACAAGGATTACATCTATCCGAGTGCTTCTCGCTATTGCTGCATTGCACAATCTTGAGATTCATCAAATGGATGTAAAGACCGCGTTTCTAAATGGTGAACTAGAAGATGAAATCTATATGGAACAACCCGAAGGGTTTGTAGTACCTGGACAGGAGAAAAAGGTATGCAAGCTCGTAAATTCTCTATATGGATTGAAACAAGCGCCATTGCAATGGCACTTGAAGTTTGATAATGTGATGTTATCAAATGGGTTTAAAATCAACGAGTGTGACAAATGTGTCTACATCAAGAGCACTAATAACGGTCATGTTATAGTGTGTCTATACGTTGATGATATGTTCATCTTGGGTAGTAACACTCAAGTAATTAACGATACAAATGCCATGTTAAAGAGAAACTTTGACATGAAAGACATGGGTCTAGCCGATGTAATTCTTGGAATAAAGATTCTAAGAACGTCTGATGGAATCATCTTAACACAATCACATTATGTTGATAAGATATTGAATAAATTCAAAGCCTATGATGGCGCGCCGGTTAAGACTCCAATCGAACTCGACGTTCACTTGAGCAAAAACAAAGGCGAGCCCGTTGCACAAGAAGAGTATGCACGGGTCATCGGGTGCATTATGTACTTGACTAATTGCACTCGACCTGACATTGCTTGTGCCGTGAACAAGCTGAGTTGTTACACGAGCAATCCAAGCAAAGAGCATTGGAGAGCTCTTGTGAGGGTTTTGAGATATTTAAAAACATACTCAAAATCTTGGGCTACACTTCTCGAGATACCCCTGGTACTTGAAGGGTACTGTGATGCGAACTGGATATCCGATAATAGAGACTCACTTTCAACAAGTGGATACGTCTTCACTATTGGGGGTGGTGCTGTATCGTGGAAATCCACAAAACAGACATGTATAGCCCGATCAACATGGAATCGGAGTTCATTGCCTTAGATAAGGCGGGTGAGGAAGCCGATGGCTTAAGAACTTCCTTGAAGATATTCCATGTTGGTCTAAGCCAGTGCCACCATGCTGATCCACTGTGATAGCCAAGCAACTATTGGAAGGGCAAACAATGGCTTCTATAATGGTAAGTGATAAGTCACATTCTAGGCCTTGGTTACTGGTCAGTATAAGGTGCTTTATTGGATAATATCTGCAAAATAGTTGTTAAAGTGTGCAGGTTGAAGTACTAAATCAGGAGGGAAGGTTCAGAAGGAATTCGAGTGAAAAAGTTGCGAAGAGTGTGCAAACTGGTCAGTATGAGCAGAAAATACGCAAACTGGCCAGGATGGATGCTACAGAACTGGACACGAGAAGGAAGGACTTGCTTGGAATAATCACCTATCTAAAGAAGGGCAAAATTGTCATTCCACATGAAGAGAAAGCCCTAGAAATTAGGGCAAGCCACCCTATAAATAGGAGCTGAACATAAAGAAAAGAGGAATCGACACACCACTTCACTTAGGACTTATCATCACTACTACATCACTTTTGAGGAGAATAGCTCCACTAGCTTTAGTTCCATCTAAATCCAGCAGCCTGACTTGAAGATTCCGGCCACCTGCCGGCCAGGAGCATCATGCCTGATTCATTCCAGCCGCCGTAGTTCCAGAAATTCCTCCAGTTTCAGTTTCCGATGAGCCAAACAATCTTTTACTTGCTTTGTTTTTAAGATTTCTTAGTTTAAGAACTTGTTTTTGCCTGCCTTTGACTTGGATTCCAGTAGCTACTTAGTTGAAACATCTTTTGGGTGATAATCTTGAATGCAATGAAGTTTATTGTGGTTTTATTTTATGTTTCAGCTTGCTTATTATTTCTTTCTGCCTAGTAACTAGATCTGGTAGTTTTACGTTGATTTTTGTTGTTTAAGTGCTTGAATCTGCTTTGCTTAGTTAGATCAAGGTTTTCTTAGAGTGTTTACAAGTTTTAATCGGGTTAAGGTCCTCAAAAATGCATGAGAATCGTTTCTGCTTGCTTCTGTCACCTTGTCCCTGACCAGTTTGCGTAGATCTCAGTTTTCTTAGCTTTCGTTCTCGATTTCAGGTTAAATATTGCATTTTCGAATTTTCAAGCTTGATCATTCATCAATGGAGTTTTTTAGATCTTGTTGTTTAGCTTGGTGAAGAAGATAATGTCACAATCAAAGAATGGGACCACTTGTGTTGCTTTTGTTGCTTTTTGCTTTTGTACTTGCACTTTTTCAGCTTTTCTGCACACCCAGGAGGCAGTCTGCCAGCATGTCCTTTGATTCTGTTTACCTTTTGTCTAGTCATTTTTAGTAAGTTTTGTCTAGTAGCTTCTCACATACACACTCGTACCTAATTTACACACGCACTTTAATTTCTCTTAGCACGCAGCATTTAGAGCCCACCCTGACCTACTGGTCAGGAGGGGTATAGGTTCCATTTCATTTTCCGACTAGGTAAAACTCAACCCCAAAAAAGCGTGGTAGCTAACCAACCGCTCCCAGAATGTCATCGCAAGGTAACTCGCCTACATCCATCTCTGTGGGATTCCACCCTTACTCCACTATACTAGCCAGTAGAAGTGGGTGAGGTATTTTTTGTTGATAGGGAAGATAGACACAGACCCAACGACACAGCTAGGTCTAGGTACCCTCCTGGCCAGCTGACCACACACACACACACAGAGTCATAGTCTCATCTTTTCCCTCCTATCAAATGGCGCCGTTGCCGGGGATGGATGGCGTTTTTGCATACATTTGTTGCATGACACTTTGGTGTACATATAGTTAATTGTTTTTCTTTTCTTTTGTTTCTTAGTTTATGAGGAGTTTTGTTAAGAATTTGAGTGTGAATATTGTAGATAAACTTTTCTTTATTTTTTGTGTTCCGCAGTTAAATGAAACTGAGTCCAACTGGCCAAAGGAAGAAGGGGTGAATCCAGTCACCACTCATTCAGAATTAACCACTGCCTTGCCTGTTGACTTGGATGCGAGCGATGAGGAGGATCGCGGCACAGCCATCAAGAGTGAACCGGAATCAATATCCGCAGCTGAAGATGAGAAAGCCAACATGGCTGACGACCAGGAAGATGATCCCGAGATAAGCTCATTGTACGCCACTTGGATGGTGAACCACCGCAAGCAATCGTCATGACCCTAGGACAAGAAGCAGTCTACGTGAAGCCTCGTATTATGGCCGTCCTGCCTGTGTTTCTTGGGGAGGAGTTGTGACAACCCATACGAGTTCTTGCAATGAATTTTGCAAATCTGCAAGGCTCAAAAGCGGCCAGCGGGGTCGAGCGAAAATGATTACAGACTGAAGGCCCTTCCCCTTGCCCTTAAAGGGGAGGCGAATACTTGGTTCAAGAGGCTGCCACCAAATTGTATCAGAACCTGGTCTGACTTCAAGATGATGTTCTTGGATCAGTTCTTCCCAGCGGCCAGGACAAGCGCACTAAGAGAAAAAATTCTAGGAGTTACACAAAGTTATGATGAGACCCTTACTCAGTACTGGTCAAGATACATGGGTCTGTTGGATGCATGTCCGAACCATCGCATGACGGATATTGAGATACACCATACCTTCTATGAGGGGATGAACAAGGCAACCAAGGATCTTGTAAACTCATCGTCCGGAGGAAGCTTCACGCAACTACGGGTCAGCGAAGCGAAGAGGGTCCTAGGGAAGCTACTGAGTGCAAAGAAGGAGTCAAGGGATGGATACAGCCGAGAAAGGGTTGCAAGTGCCTCGTTTACTGATCAGGAGCAGAAGCTTGAACAGAAGATGGATTTGAAGATGGAGGAGTTGAAGAAGACACTTCTGAGTGCAATTGAGAAAAACACTCCACCACCTTCCTCAACTGGGAGCTACAAGGGTGCAAAGCAAGGGAATCAAGGGTTGACCTATGATCTGCCAAACGACTTGGCCAGTATGGAGCAGGTCAATGCTGCCGGCTACTTTAATTCAAGTGGGAATTGGATCCAGGGTAGGCAACGGGATGCACCATGGAGGGATCACCCGAACTTTCGTTGGGGAGATGGGAACCAGAATCAAAACCAAGGTCAAGGTCAGAACCAATATAACTCCCATCCGAACCAAAACCCAAACCGTGGCCTAGCAAACCCTGACCCACCAGTTTAACTGGTCAGGAAGGACCAACAACCCCAAAACCAAAACCCACAAAACCAAAACTCTAACCCTAACCAGCATCACTACCTAGCCAGTTCAGTCAGTACCCTTCATACGAAATCAGCCAAACTACCCCCTACAACCAAAACCATCCATACTACCAGGTCGTATCCCAACGGCCAGTATAACTCCCCATCACCAGCAATATCCCTACCAACACCACCTGAATCCCAATCACAGTCAATCCCACACAACTCTAACCAATTCGGCCAGTACCCCTCTCATCAAATCAGCCAAACTATTCCTACCACCATACCCTAACACCCAGTATAATCCCCACCATCAGCAAAACCCTAACCATTTCCCACACCAACAAGTCAGAAAGATCTATGGAAGAGATGATGGGAGAGATGCTTGCTTACCAACAAACCATGAGGAGTGAATTTCAGTCAAATAATGAAGTGGTGCAAGGCATGCAAAACGCCAGAAAGAGCATAAAGAAAATATGGACATGTTGAATAAGCAACTGTCCTACCTGGCCAGTTCGATGAATGAGATTTGTGGGAATGCGGAAGGCTCCCAGTTATGGTGCACATACATGACAAGCCTAATGTTAGCAAGGTGCATTGTGGTCAAGAACATCCTACAAGGAGCTTGAAGGGAATGAGTCATTTTGGGGAATCAAGCAGACGAAGGATATGGAGGACATACTGATCAAGAGGAGTGGTCCTGATAAAACTGAACCAGTTGCTGAACCTCAAATCAACCAGGGTCTGGAAGAGAGTTCAAGGGAAGCCACCAAAGAACCTGATGAAGAGGATATTGAAGAGACTATTTGTCGGAAGTCAAGATTCGCTAGAGCCACTTGGGCTCACCTACTGGCCGAGAAGAATGCAGAGAGAAAACAAGGGATGAAGCGCGCATCGAGGCGAATCATCGGGTGTAGGATTGAGAAAAAGAAGGGGGCCAGCAAGGTTCATGATCTTGTAGAGATCTCAAACAAGGAGGACAAGAATCCTTGCAACAAAAAGAAGAGCAAGGACACTGATACTGGCCAGGAAGATAGTGGACCTTCTACAAAACCTAGGGAGGATCCAAAACATACTACAACGGTTGCTGGACATCCGTCATCGACCCTTACTATCCAGGAAGGGGGTTCTCCTACAAAACCTGGGGAGAACCCGACTGTAACTTTCTCCCAGCCAGTACAGAAGGCCAACATCGACAATCCACTTACCATCCCTGCTGCCCAGAAAGAGACACCAGTATCAGAAACTGACTTACAGGAAAATCAAGACAAAGAAAGAAAATGCAACCAAGAAAGAAAGAGGAAAGGCTATGGGGCAGCAAAGCAAAAGAAGGAGACGAAGAAGCCCAGGGTGGTCCTATCGGCCATTATGATAAGAAGCTGGGACAAGTGCCCAAACTGATTGGGAGCAAGGTCCCTAGCAACCATCATCTGCGGCCCATGGAAAAGAGGAAAATCAAGGGGACTTTCAAGAATCATAAGAAAAAGAGTGGCACCCCTGATGTGTACCAACAAAGGAACCCGAGAAGGAAACTGCACAAGGCTCCTGACCAAAGAGGATTCAGAAGAGAAGATGACCAACCCTACCAACTGACCAGTTAGCTTTCTTTTTATTTTCAGTAAACTTGAGTTTTTTTTCTAGTTGTGTTGTTTTTTTTGTACATGTTTTAGCATGCGTATACCCTCAGTCATAACACTTAGTCTATTCCATAGTCTAAGTGTGAGAAGACGAGGGTTTACAACGTTATATGTGTTTAGGATGTTTAGAAGTTGTCATTGTTTTGTGTTTTTTTATGTGGGTCCTATACCTTCTCCCACTTAGCCTATTGCATAGTCTAAGTGTGAGAAGTTTTTGTTGACATGGTATGTTTTGCATATTAGTTCTTTTTCCACATTGTTTATGTGTTCTCTATGTTCGTTATTCTTCTCCCACTTAGCCTATTGCATAGTCTAAGTGTGAGAAGTTTCATACATAATATGTTTTCCATGTGTTATGTGTTTTCTGGTCTTTTGTGCTTCTATGTGTTGGATACTGGTCATCTTGTTTTCCACTTCACTAAACTTGCATGAAGGCAAACAAGGATGAAGTGGAAGGAGGAGAGAATGACCAGTATAATTGTATATATGTGTTGTCATGTGTCGAGTCAGTCCCTAGTAAGTCAGTTTAGGTTAAGTTTTGGTTTTTTTAGGACATGTGTTAAAACACGGGCTTAAAACTCAACTGCTTCGAACTGACGGTGAAGGGAATTGAGGGAGATAAGACATGCTGGACAATGGAAACCATCCCCCTTAGTATCTCCTAGTCAGTATAGATGAAGCAAGTATGAGAGAAAAACTCATCCTTAGAGCCAGATACAAAAGCCCTCTTAAATTGTGAGTTATAAGCCTAAGTGGAACCACTTTCCACCAATTTAGAAAAGAAAGAGTGCCTGCCACATGATGCCTAGGGTAAGGTGACTGCGTGTAGCAAGTCCTGAAGGCAGTAGGAAACCCCCCATCTTAAAAAAAAAAAAAACCATCCTTTAGAACCCCTCTTTCTAGCCAAATCTATACCCAGATATATAACCCACTAGCCACTGGGACTGTGTGTGCGAGGCATAAGGCAAGAAGGCGACTGGCCAGGAGGACATACAAGAAAAAAACAACTAGAAAAAGAAATCGAGAAGGAAGGAGAAAATCGATCAGGAGAAATTCCAGGTCCAAAAAATATAAGAAGGAATAAGGGTGGCGAAGCCACATAAAGAAATGTTGAAGAAAATGGTCAAAAACACTTGACCACAAAAGAAAGAAGAAGGAATAAGGGTGGCGAAGCCACAAAGAAGCTACTGACCAGTTGGAGTCCAATATCAGAAAACGTCCAGCCAAAGAGAAGCAACAGCCAAGAGCTCAAATGCACACAGTTCCCCCACATCGAAATAAAGTAGTAGTTTTTGAATCTTAGAGCCTTAGGAACATCTACCCCATACACTACAAACCAATAGCCCCGTTACAAACCTTAAAGCCCTTCAGGAGCCGCACGTGAGATCTGAGTCCGAAGCATCTGTGGTTCAACATTTTGAGAGAAAACAGTCCTAATATCCCTAGTGAGGAATGAGCGACTGAGCGAATCTGGTGTTTGGCCGTGATCTTGACGAGCAGATATACTGACTGGGAAGGAAAAGGGGGGCGGCGGAAGTTCAAGGCTGTCTAAGGCCGGATTGCACCCTAATCCCAAGGGGAGGGATGGTTGAAAATATAGCCCGTTCAATGTGTTTAAGTGCTTGTGAGTCTGTTTATGTGTGTTGTCCGTCGTTTATGTGTTTTTCTTTGCGTCCAAGTTTAGAGTCTTAGGTCGGTCAGGGGTGTAACCAGGCTAGAATTCGACTTATTTCTTTATGTTTGTTCTTCACGCTTGAGGACAAGCATGTGGTAAGTGTGAGCAGTTGATAAGTCACATTCTAGGCCTTGGTTACTGGTCAGTATAAGGTGCTTTATTGGATAATATCTGCAAAATAGTTGTTAAAGTGTGCAGGTTGAAGTACTAAATCAGGAGGGAAGGTTCAGAAGGAATTCGAGTGAAAAAGCTGCGAAGAGTGTGCAAACTGGTCAGAATGAGCAGAAAATACGCAAACTGGCCAGGATGGATGCTACAGAACTGGACACGAGAAGGAAGGACTTGCTTGGAATAATCACATATCTAAAGAAGGGCAAAATTGTCATTCCACATGAAGAGAAAGCCCTAGAAATTAGGGCAAGCCACCCTATAAATAGGAGCTGAACATAAAGAAAAGAGGAATCGACACACCACTTCACTTAGGACTTATCATCACTACTACATCACTTTTGAGGAGAATAGCTCCACTAGCTTTTAGTTCCATCTAAATCCAGCAGCCTGACTTGAAGATTCCGGCCACCTGCCGGCCAGGAGCATCATGCCTGATTCATTCCAGCCGCCGTAGTTCCAGAAATTCCTCCAGTTTCAGTTTCCGATGAGCCAAACAATCTTTTACTTGCTTTGTTTTTAAGATTTCTTAGTTTAAGAACTTGTTTTTGCCTGCCTTTGACTTGGATTCCAGTAGCTACTTAGTTGAAACATCTTTTGGGTGATAATCTTGAATGCAATGAAGTTTATTGTGGTTTTATTTTATGTTTCAGCTTGCTTATTATTTCTTTCTGCCTAGTAACTAGATCTGGTAGTTTTACGTTGATTTTTGTTGTTTAAGTGCTTGAATCTGCTTTGCTTAGTTAGATCAAGGTTTTCTTAGAGTGTTTACAAGTTTTAATCGGGTTAAGGTCCTCAAAAATGCATGAGAATCGTTTCTGCTTGCTTCTGTCACCTTGTCCCGCTGACCAGTTTGCGTAGATCTCAGTTTTCTTAGCTTTCGTTCTCGATTTCAGGTTAAATATTGCATTTTCGAATTTTCAAGCTTGATCATTCATCAATGGAGTTTTTTAGATCTTGTTGTTTAGCTTGGTGAAGAAGATAATGTCACAATCAAAGAATGGGACCACTTGTGTTGCTTTTGTTGTTTTTTGCTTTTGTACTTGCACTTTTTCAGCTTTTCTGCACACCCAGGAGGCAGTCTGCCAGCATGTCCTTTGATTCTGTTTACCTTTTGTCTAGTCATTTTTAGTAAGTTTTGTCTAGTAGCTTCTCACATACACACTCGTACCCTAATTTACACACGCACTTTAATTTCTCTTAGCACGCAGCATTTAGAGCCCACCCTGACCTACTGGTCAGGAGGGGTATAGGTTCCATTTCATTTTCCGACTAGGTAAAACTCAACCCCAAAAAAGCGTGGTAGCTAACCAACCGCTCCCAGAATGTCATCGCAAGTGTATCTCGCCTACATCCATATCTGTGGGATTCCACCCTTACTCCACTATACTAGCCAGTAGAAGTGGGTTGAGGTATTTTTTGTTGATAGGGAAGATAGACACAGACCCAACGACACAGCTAGGTCTAGGTACCCTCCTGGCCAGCTGACACACACACACAGAGTCATAGGAGGGAAAAGATGAGACTATGACTCTGTGTGTGTGTCAGCTGGCCAGGAGGGTACCTAGACCTAGCTGTGTCGTTGGGTCTGTGTCTATCTTCCCTATCAACAAAAAATACCTCAACCCACTTCTACTGGCTAGTATAGTGGAGTAAGGGTCGAATCCCACAGAGATGGATGTAGGCGAGATACACTTGCGATGACATTCTGGGAGCGGTTGGTTAGCTACCACGCTTTTTTGGGGTTGAGTTTTACCTAGTCGGAAAATGAAATGGAACCTATACCCCTCCTGACCAGTAGGTCAGGGTGGGCTCTAAATGCTGCGTGCTAAGAGAAATTAAAGTGCGTGTGTAAATTAGGGTACGAGTGTGTATGTGAGAAGCTACTAGACAAAACTTACTAAAAATGACTAGACAAAAGGTAAACAGAATCAATGGACATGCTGGCAGACTGCCTCCTGGGTGTGTAGAAAAGCTGAAAAAGTGCAAGTACAAAAGCAAAAAGCAACAAAAGCAACACAAGTGGTCCCATTCTTTGATTGTGACATTATCTTCTTCACCAAGCTAAACAACAAGATCTAAAAAACTCCATTGATGAATGATCAAGCTTGAAAATTCGAAAATGCAATATTTAACCTGAAATCGAGAACGAAAGCTAAGAAAACTGAGATCTACGCAAACTGGTCAGCGGGACAAGGTGACAGAAGCAAGCAGAAACGATTCTCATGCATTTTTGAGGACCTTAACCCGATTAAAACTTGTAAACACTCTAAGAAAACCTTGATCTAACTAAGCAAAGCAGATTCAAGCACTTAAACAACAAAAATCAACGTAAAACTACCAGATCTAGTTACTAGGCAGAAAGAAATAATAAGCAAGCTGAAACATAAAATAAAACCACAATAAACTTCATTGCATTCAAGATTATCACCCAAAAGATGTTTCAACTAAGTAGCTACTGGAATCCAAGTCAAAGGCAGGCAAAAACAAGTTCTTAAACTAAGAAATCTTAAAAACAAAGCAAGTAAAAGATTGTTTGGCTCATCGGAAACTGAAACTGGAGGAATTTCTGGAACTACGGCGGCTGGAATGAATCAGGCATGATGCTCCTGGCCGGCAGGTGGCCGGAATCTTCAAGTCAGGCTGCTGGATTTAGATGGAACTAAAAGCTAGTGGAGCTATTCTCCTCAAAAGTGATGTAGTAGTGATGATAAGTCCTAAGTGAAGTGGTGTGTCGATTCCTCTTTTCTTTATGTTCAGCTCCTATTTATAGGGTGGCTTGCCCTAATTTCTAGGGCTTTCTCTTCATGTGGAATGACAATTTTGCCCTTCTTTAGATATGTGATTATTCCAAGCAAGTCCTTCCTTCTCGTGTCCAGTTCTGTAGCATCCATCCTGGCCAGTTTGCGTATTTTCTGCTCATACTGACCAGTTTGCACACTCTTCGCAGCTTTTTCACTCGAATTCCTTCTGAACCTTCCCTCCTGATTTAGTACTTCAACCTGCACACTTTAACAACTATTTTGCAGATATTATCCAATAAAGCACCTTATACTGACCAGTAACCAAGGCCTAGAATGTGACTTATCAAACTGCTCACACTTACCACATGCTTGTCCTCAAGCGTGAAGAACAAACATAAAGAAATAAGTCGAATTCTAGCCTGGTTACACCCCTGACCGACCTAAGACTCTAAAACTTGGACGCAAAGAAAAACACATAAACGACGGACAACACACATAAACAGACTCACAAGCACTTAAACACATTGAACGGGCTATATTTTCAACCATCCCTCCCCTTGGGATTAGGTGCAATCCGGCCTTAGACAGCCTTGAACTTCTGCCGCCCCCCTTTTCCTTCCCAGTCAGTATATCTGCTCGTCAAGATCACCCAAACTCTCGGCCAAACACCAGATTCGCTCAGTCGCTCATTCCTCACTAGGGATATTAGGACTGTTTTCTCTCAAAATGTTGAACCACAGATGCTTCGGACTCAGATCTCACGTGCGGCTCCTGAAGGGCTTTAAGGTTTGTAACGGGGCTATTGGTTTGTAGTGTATGGGGTAGATGTTCCTAAGGCTCTAAGATTCAAAAACTACTACTTTATTTCGATGTGGGGGAACTGTGTGCATTTGAGCTCTTGGCTGTTGCTTCTCTTTGGCTGGACGTTTTCTGATATTGGACTCCAACTGGTCAATAGCTTCTTTGTGGCTTCGCCACCCTTATTCCTTCTTCTTTCTTTTTGTGGTCAAGTGTTTTTGACCATTTTCTTCAACATTTCTTTATGTGGCTTCGCCACCCTTATTCCTTCTTATATTTTTTGGACCTGGAATTTCTCCTGATCGATTTTCTCCTCCCTTCTCGATTTCTTTTTCTAGTTGTTTTTTTTCTTGTATGTCCTCCTGGCCAGTCGCCTTCTTGCCTTATGCCTCGCACACACAGTCCTAGTGGCTAGTGGGTTATATATCTGGGTATAGATTTGGCTAGAAAGAGGGGTTCTAAAGGATGGTTTTTTTTTTTTTTTTAAGATGGGGGGTTTCCTACTGCCTTCAGGACTTGCTACACACAGTCACCTTACCCTAGGCATCATGTGGCAGGCACTCTTTTCTTTTCTAAATTGGTGGAAAGTGGTTCCACTTAGGCTTATAACTCACAATTTAAGAGGGCTTTTGTATCTGGCTCTAAGGATGAGTTTTTCTCTCATACTTGCGTCATCTATACTGACTAGGAGATACTAAGGGGGATGGTTTCCATTGTCCAGCATGTCTTATCTCCCTCAATTCCCTTCACCGTCAGTTCGAAGCAGTTGAGTTTTAAGCCCGTGTTTTAACACATGTCCTAAAAAAACCAAAACTTAACCTAAACTGACTTACTAGGGACTGACTCGACACATGACAACACATATATACAATTATACTGGCCATTCTCTCCTCCTTCCACTTCATCCTTGTTTGCCTTCATGCAAGTTTAGTGAAGTGGAAAACAAGATGACCAGTATCCAACACATAGAAGCACAAAAGACCAGAAAACACATAACACATGGAAAACATATTATGTATGAAACTTCTCACACTTAGACTATGCAATAGGCTAAGTGGGAGAAGAATAACGAACATAGAGAACACATAAACAATGTGGAAAAAGAACTAATATGCAAAACATACTATGTCAACAAAAACTTCTCACACTTAGACTATGCAATAGGCTAAGTGGGAGAAGGTATAGGATTCACATAAAAAAAACACAAAACAAAGACAACTTCTAAACATCCTAAACACATATAATGTTGTAAACCCTCGTCTTCTCACTCTTAGACTATGGAATAGACTAAGTGTTATGAATGAGGGTATACGCATGCTAAAACATGTACAAAAAAAAACAACACAGCTAGAAAAAAAACTCAAGTTTACTGAAAATAAAAAGAAAGCTAACTGGTCAGTTGGTAGGGTTGGTCATCTTCTCTTCTGAATCCTCTTTGGTCAGGAGCCTTGTGCAGTTTCCTTCTTGAGTTCCTTTGTTGGTACACATCAGGGGTGCCACTCTTTTTCTTGTGATTCTTGAAAGTCCCCTTGATTTTCCTCTTTTCCATGGGCCGCAGATGATGGTTGCTGGGGACCTTGCTCCCGATCAGTTTGGGCACTTGTCCCAGCTTCTTAATCATAATGGCCGATAGGACCACCCTGGGCTTCTTCGTCTCCTTCTTTTGCTTTGCTGCCCCATAGCCTTTCCTCTTTCTTTCTTGGTTGCATTTTCTTTCTTTGTCTTGATTTTCCTGTAAGTCAGTTTCTGATACTGGTGTCTCTTTCTGGGCAGCAGGGATGGTAAGTGGATTGTCGATGTTGGCCTTCTGTACTGGCTGGGAGAAAGTTACAGTCGGGTTCTCCCCAGGTTTTGTAGGAGAACCCCCTTCCTGGATAGTAAGGGTCGATGACGGATGTCCAGCAACAGTTGTAGTATGTTTTGGATCCTCCCTAGGTTTTGTAGAAGGTCCACTATCTTCCTGGCCAGTATCAGTGTCCTTGCTCTTCTTTTTGTTGCAAGGATTCTTGTCCTCCTTGTTTGAGATCTCTACAAGATCATGAACCTTGCTGGCCCCCTTCTTTTTCTCAATCCTACACCCGATGATTCGCCTCGATGCGCGCTTCATCCCTTGTTTTCTCTCTGCATTCTTCTCGGCCAGTAGGTGAGCCCAAGTGGCTCTAGCGAATCTTGACTTCCGACAAATAGTCTCTTCAATATCCTCTTCATCAGGTTCTTTGGTGGCTTCCCTTGAACTCTCTTCCAGACCCTGGTTGATTTGAGGTTCAGCAACTGGTTCAGTTTTATCAGGACCACTCCTCTTGATCAGTATGTCCTCCATATCCTTCGTCTTGCTTGATTCCCCAAATGACTCATTCCCTTCAAGCTCCTTGTAGGATGTTCTTGACCACAATGTCACCTTGCTAACATTAGGCTTGTCATGTATGTGCACCATAACTGGGAGCCTTTCCGCATTCCCACAAATCTCATTCATCGAACTGGCCAGGTAGGACAGTTGCTTATTCAACATGTCCATATTTTCTTTATGCTCTTTCTGGGCGTTTTGCATGCCTTGCACCACTTCATTATTTGACTGAAATTCACTCCTCATGGTTTGTTGGTAAGCAAGCATCTCTCCCATCATCTCTTCCATAGATCTTTCTGACTTGTTTTGGTGTGGGAAATGGTTAGGGTTTTGCTGATGGTGGGGATTATACTGGGTGTTAGGGTATGGGTGGTAGGAATAGTTTGGCTGATTTTGATGAGAGGGGTACTGGCCGAATTGGTTAGAGTTGTGGGATTGACTGTGATTGGGATTCAGGTGGTGTTGGTAGGGATATTGCTGGTGATGGGAGTTATACTGGCCGTTGGGATACGACTGGTAGTATGGATGGTTTTGGTTGTAGGGGTAGTTTGGCTGATTTCGGTATGAAGGGTACTGACTGAACTGGTTGGGGTAGTGATGCTGGTTAGGGTTAGAGTTTTGGTTTTGTGGATTTTCGTTTTGGGGTTGTTGGTTCCTTCCTGACCAGTTAAACTGGTGGTCAGGGTTAGCTAGGCCACGGTTTGGGTTTTGGTTCGGATGGGAGTTATATTGGTTCTGACCTTGACCTTGGTTTTGATTCTGGTTCCCATCTCCCCAACGAAAGTTCGGGTGATCCCTCCATGGTGCATCCCGTTGCCTACCCTGGATCCAATTCCCACTTGAATTAAAGTAGCCGGCAGCATTGACCTGCTCCATACTGGCCAAGTCGTTTGGCTGATCATAGGTCAACCCTTGATTCCCTTGCTTTGCACCCTTGTAGCTCCCAGTTGAGGAAGGTGGTGGAGTGTTTTTCTCAATTGCACTCAGAAGTGTCTTCTTCAACTCCTCCATCTTCAAATCCATCTTCTGTTCAAGCTTCTGCTCCTGATCAGTAAACGAGGCACTTGCAACCCTTTCTCGGCTGTATCCATCCCTTGACTCCTTCTTTGCACTCAGTAGCTTCCCTAGGACCCTCTTCGCTTCGCTGACCCGTAGTTGCGTGAAGCTTCCTCCGGACGATGAGTTTACAAGATCCTTGGTTGCCTTGTTCATCCCCTCATAGAAGGTATGGTGTATCTCAATATCCGTCATGTGATGGTTCGGACATGCATCCAACAGACCCATGTATCTTGACCAGTACTGAGTAAGGGTCTCATCATAACTTTGTGTAACTCCTAGAATTTTTTCTCTTAGTGCGCTTGTCCTGGCCGCTGGGAAGAACTGATCCAAGAACATCATCTTGAAGTCAGACCAGGTTCTGATACAATTTGGTGGCAGCCTCTTGAACCAAGTATTCGCCTCCCCTTTAAGGGCAAGGGGAAGGGCCTTCAGTCTGTAATCATTTTCGCTCGACCCCGCTGGCCGCTTTTGAGCCTTGCAGATTTTGCAAAATTCATGCAAGAACTCGTATGGGTTGTCACAACTCCTCCCCAAGAACACAGGCAGGACGGCCATAATACGAGGCTTCACGTAGACTGCTTCTTGTCCTAGGGTCATGACGATTGCTTGCGGTGGTTCACCATCCAAGTGGGCGTACAATGAGCTTATCTCAGGATCATCTTCCTAGTCGTCAGCCATGTTGGCTTTCTCATCTTCAGCTGCGGATATTGATTCCGGTTCACTCTTGATGGCTGTGCCGCGATCCTCCTCATCGCTCGCATCCAAGTCAACAGGCAAGGCAGTGGTTAATTCTGAATGAGTGGTGACTGGATTCACCCCTTCTTCCTTTGGCCAGTTGGACTCAGTTTCATTTAACTGCGGAACACAAAAAATAAAGAAAAGTTTATCTACAATATTCACACCCAAATTCTTAACAAAACTCCTCATAAACTACGAAACAAAAGAAAAGAAAAACAATTAACTATATGTACACCAAAGTGTCATGCAACAAATGTATGCAAAAACGCCATCCATCCCCGGCAACGGCGCCAATTGATAGGAGGGAAAAGATGAGACTATGACTCTGTGTGTGTGTGTGTCAGCTGGCCAGGAGGGTACCTAGACCTAGCTGTGTCGTTGGGTCTGTGTCTATCTTCCCTATCAACAAAAAATACCTCAACCCACTTCTACTGGCTAGTATAGTGGAGTAAGGGTGGAATTCCACAGAGATGGATGTAGGCGAGATACACTTGCGATGACATTCTGGGAGCGGTTGGTTAGCTACCACGCTTTTTTGGGGTTGAGTTTTACCTAGTCGGAAAATGAAATGGAACCTATACCCCTCCTGACCAGTAGGTCAGGGTGGGCTCTAAATGCTGCGTGCTAAGAGAAATTAAAGTGCGTGTGTAAATTAGGGTACGAGTGTGTATGTGAGAAGCTACTAGACAAAACTTACTAAAAATGACTAGACAAAAGGTAAACAGAATCAAAGGACATGCTGGCAGACTGCCTCCTGGGTGTGCAGAAAAGCTGAAAAAGTGCAAGTACAAAAGCAAAAAGCAACAAAAGCAACACAAGTGGTCCCATTCTTTGATTGTGACATTATCTTCTTCACCAAGCTAAACAACAAGATCTAAAAAACTCCATTGATGAATGATCAAGCTTGAAAATTCGAAAATGCAATATTTAACCTGAAATCGAGAACGAAAGCTAAGAAAACTGAGATCTACGCAAACTGGTCAGCGGGACAAGGTGACAGAAGCAAGCAGAAACGATTCTCATGCATTTTTGAGGACCTTAACCCGATTAAAACTTGTAAACACTCTAAGAAAACCTTGATCTAACTAAGCAAAGCAGATTCAAGCACTTAAACAACAAAAATCAACGTAAAACTACCAGATCTAGTTACTAGGCAGAAAGAAATAATAAGCAAGCTGAAACATAAAATAAAACCACCATAAACTTCATTGCATTCAAGATTATCACCCAAAAGATGTTTCAACTAAGTAGCTACTGGAATCCAAGTCAAAGGCAGGCAAAAACAAGTTCTTAAACTAAGAAATCTTAAAAACAAAGCAAGTAAAAGATTGTTTGGCTCATCGGAAACTGAAACTGGAGGAATTTCTGGAACTACGGCGGCTGGAATGAATCAGGCATGATGCTCCTGGCCGGCAGGTGGCCGGAATCTTCAAGTCAGGCTGCTGGATTTAGATGGAACTAAAAGCTAGTGGAGCTATTCTCCTCAAAAGTGATGTAGTAGTGATGATAAGTCCTAAGTGAAGTGGTGTGTCGATTCCTCTTTTCTTTATGTTCAGCTCCTATTTATAGGGTGGCTTGCCCTAATTTCTAGGGCTTTCTCTTCATGTGGAATGACAATTTTGCCCTTCTTTAGATATGTGATTATTCCAAGCAAGTCCTTCCTTCTCGTGTCCAGTTCTGTAGCATCCATCCTGGCCAGTTTGCGTATTTTCTGCTCATACTGACCAGTTTGCACACTCTTCGCAGCTTTTTCACTCGAATTCCTTCTGAACCTTCCCTCCTGATTTAGTACTTCAACCTGCACACTTTAACAACTATTTTGCAGATATTATCCAATAAAGCAACTTATACTGACCAGTAACCAAGGCCTAGAATGTGACTTATCAGTAAGTCTCGACATATACGTCGACGACATAACACCGTGAGACATTTGATCACAACAGGGGTGATTACAATTGACTATGTGAAGTCAATAGATAATCTAGCGGATCCGCTAACCAAAGGGTTAAACCGTGATCAAATGAACAAGTTGCTAGAGTGAATGGGTTTGAAATCCACAAACTAAAGAATTATCATAGTGGTAACCCAACCATAATGACTGGAGATCCCAAGAACTTGGTTCAAAGGGACAACTAAGCTATGAGAGTTCATGAGAAACACTCAACTATATCTATTCCCTAGAGAGCAATAGAGTGTTAGAGAACTTGCCTAGTGGTAAAGGCTAAGTCTATGACTTTTAATGGTTCTTAAGGATCTCAAAGAGATGGAGTTCTCAAAGAGACCAAGTATGGCAAGGTACTTGACTAAGAATCACCTATGTAAGTGCGAAGTGTGGTCGCTTCATAAAACACACTTATGAATCCAAAGTGATGTCCAAGACCGCAATGGACACAAAACGTGAGAACGGATGAGGTTGAGGTGTTTAAGCGTTAACACCATTGTCTCGGTGCACGCCGTGGGGGATTAGCTCAAAACATCGCGCTACTAAGCCGCATGTGTATCCGATGGTGTCGACTATGGAAGGTTCAAAGCCAACAACTACCTATCCTTATGCTTATATACCTCTCGAGGGTTGAGCTTGTGTCTGCATGCATATGCATTCAGCTATTTCCACTCATGTGGGGGATTGTAAAAATCATGGATTAAATATGTCGGTCAATGGATTTTGACCAAATAATAAATGTGACGAGACATTTAATATTGTGAAATTAAATGACACAGCGTCGATCTACATTTTACGTAGATAAATGTAGTATATTCACTTTCTCAAATCCGATTTCCGGTGAGTGAGAAATAGTGCATTAAAGTTGGGCATAATTAGCTTTTAATTAAAGCTTGGAGTTGGAGCTTAGGGAATAATTAACTAGTGTTAATTATCCCACATTGGAGGATTAACACATCTTTTAATGTGTTTAAATTAAGTGACTTTATGTTACTTAATGATTATAGTGGACCAAGATGGGTGAAAGAGCCCACACGCACGCACACGTGCGCGCCGCCGCACGCTCGCCCGAGCCCGAGCCCGAGCCCGTGCACGTGCACGTACTCGTGCTCGTGCTCGTGCTCGCGGTCGCGGTCGCGGGCCGCGGGCCCGGTCCCGGTCCCGATCCCTATCCCTATCCCGATCCCGATCTTGATCTTGGACTTAGACTTGGACTTGGTCTTTGGGTGGTCTTTGGGCTTGGTGCTTGGGCTTGTCCCTAGCCCAAACTTAATCTTTTTATACCACCGCAGAGTCAGCAATCCAAGTGGCTTGACACGTCGTCAAGCGTGGCACAGTCAGAGCTGCCACGTGAGAAAAACACACGCTCCACACGCGAAAGGCACACTCCTGCCACACGCTCGTAACCGTCGGCGGTTACGAATCTGCCATGATGAGCCTTCATGGCTTGGTTGACCCTGCATGGTGGTTTGGCCTATAAATAGGCTAGTCATTCCATTGCATTAGACACTACTATTCACAAGCATTACAGCATAAGCTCTCTCCCTCTCTCTGCATTGTCTTTCTGTCGAAGCTCTGCCCTCTCCTTCATCCAGTTCGCCGGCGCTCTGCTGATTGCGGTGCTGCATCAAAAGAGATGTAGCCGTTTTACCTTTGGGGACGACACGTCAAACCGAGAGCACTACCGGGGCGTATCTCGTCTTGCGGGAAGAGGCCTCCTCGACTCGGCTAACAACTGTTTCACGGTTAATCTGTTTCGAATTTCAGTTGTAATTTCATTTAGTTCAGTTTCCATTCTGTATTCCTTCTTTTGGGTTGTATTACGCTCGCTTTTTATCTCTTGTAATCCCCAGAAACCAACATTTTTGTAAATAGAAATGCGCAAGGAAGATGCAGCGGCTTTTAAGAACTTGC
The DNA here is from genome assembly GCF_004379255.2 of Salvia splendens. Lineage (NCBI taxonomy): Eukaryota > Viridiplantae > Streptophyta > Magnoliopsida > Lamiales > Lamiaceae > Salvia > Salvia splendens. The sequence goes on from NC_056052.1 coordinate 18,222,490, forward strand.
CATCCATTATGCTATCTTAATCTAATGATGATTTTTTCTAAAAACATTTAACTTTTCAGTTATGTCTTTCTGCCCTTCACTCTTAGTTACCTTTTCTAATGGACTAGAGGTATAAACCATTTGAGTATCTAAGTTGTAGGACTCTTTCGAATATTGCATCTCTTCAAGATTTACCATCAATTTTTGGACAATCATTGTTAGATATTCCCTTTTCTTTGGCATAAGCCAAGAATTCACGCCATTTGTCGTGTGGTTAAAAGATTTTCCACGAGATTATGAAATGCCGCATTTAAGGAGGCCAAAATGAGACGTTTTGCTAAGCCATTATCCTTACCCCACTTGACATATGCATCTTGAACAACAATAGATGAGTGATCCTCGGGAAAAGGAGGTGTGGGTTTCGTGAACATTAAGTTTTCAACAATGAGAACCACATTCATCATTGGTCATCGTAATTATAGGAGGGTTGATGTTTTGTGGCTTCGCGTTAAGCCCGACTTATTCCAACAATGGGTATGCCCAAGTTCATATGTATTGTAGTTTTCTTCGGTAAGGACATTTGTCTTAGTCCTTAGTTAAGCTAAAACTAGGTATCGAACTAACGGTCTAGTTTGAACCTTGGATCATTGCCACCATTTTGTATCGTTAGAATATGTACTAGCTCATCGGGTATGACTGAGTTATCTCTATGATCGGATAGTTTAGCCCCTTCAGTATGCACTATTCTATTGTACTTATTATGTTACTTATCTCTCCTCGACTCGCTAGCTTTGGCTTGTTGGCATGTTCTCCGTAAGGTATGTCGGAGTATCACTTCTACACATTTTAATTTATATTTAACTAATACACAAATAAAAAGAAATTTTTTTAAGGTGAGAGTGAACAGTTGAGTATGATCAATTGGCATTTCTATCACTTTTGGAAAGTCTTTTCTGTCGAATGAGGTGAGACTCATTATCCACTAACAATACTTTAATTACTCTTTCTCTCTACATCTCTCTTACCTTACGAATTTTACATTAAAACTCGTACCGAACTCAAAGTGCATATTATTTATGGACGGATGGAGTATTATGGAACGAAGGAAGTATAATTTTTCTAAAACAAGTGCAGAAAACAAATAACTCAGATGATATTGGGAATATTAATTAGAGTAATTAATATGGTTTATGCTGCAAACGATACAACAAACTAATAAAATCCAATCTGTGGTACTATTTCCGCCACCTCGTATCTTCGTCAACACATACACCAATCTTTGTATTTTCTTGAAAAATGCATTTCTTTTTATCATATTATATATATACTATCTTAGAAGCAACGTGTATCCTAAATCAGCACATCTCCATTTTGAATTACAGTGTATATCACATATTGTACATATAAAGAAAGATACAATACACAATTGGCTTTAAGTGCATCAAAACAATGTTAAATTTTGGACGACGTGTTATCCTCTCCTTGAATTGAGGAATATAGTTATAACCTACTTTTGATACACGCATCTTTAGAACAAACTATGTAGGATTGGATCAAATAAAGTACTACAAACTATTAAATTATATTAAATACGTATGAAGTAATTCTTGATGCTAAATATCTATCGTAAATTCGTCACTTTGTCAAATGAAAACCCATGATCCTTAGTTTAAAATATAAAAGTTACATTTTTTATTGATCATTTTTTACATAGACATCATCATTATATACGTAGTTTATAATTTATAATTATAAAAAACGTTTGTAATGAATCTGGCTTATAATACTTGAATAAAATGGTGTGACGCTATATTTCAAGGGTTATGTGCCTACAAATGCACCAACTTTAAACATTTTCCTATTTTTCTCCAAAACTTTAATTTTTAAATATAAATACATCAATTTTACATTTTTTTAATTTTTCCCCAAAATCAAATATCAAAACACATTTGGCAAAATAATACTTAGGTGGGAGTCAACTCTACATCTATATTAATTTTAATTACTGAAAATAATTTTAAAAAATACCACGTCATCACATCCAACTTTACTTGCATTTCTCGTCCCCTTCTATCTCTTCCTTCATTCTTTTCCTCAAACTTAGTTTTGTGAATTTGTACAAAAAGAGAAAACTTATCAATTTGATTTTGAAGGTCCTCCGAAATTGTGGAATACGCCAATGTTGTATAGTTTAGTCATCTAGATGATTTGAACTATTTCTGCCATTCTAATTGCTCCCTCTTGGATATACCTGTACAATTGTACTGCAAGTCTGCCGCCGATTTTTTCAACAGAACTCCGTAAAGCGAGTTTATCAGTAACACCGGAGGAGACATGAGCAGCGATGAAAAAGCAGCAAGTTTCGGTAAGGAATCACGGGTAGGAGCCTAAGCGGACGTAGACTTTGCTGCGCAGGTCTTGACACCGGCGGAGGCTTCCCGAAGAGCTAGACGATGAGGATCTAACTCTTTTTCAGAATGGAATGAAAACAAAACAATGCGGTGGACAGTCATTGGGTTTATCGCTTAGGTGGAATGATGATGTGGAATTTTTTTATTAAATAAATGGTGATAGATAGAGTGTTGATTGCCACCTAAGTATTAAATTGCCAAATGTGTTTTGATTTTTGATTTTGGGGAAAAATCAGAAAAATGTAAAGTTGATGTATTTATATTCAAAAGTTAAAGTTTTGGGGAAAAACAAGAAAATGTTTAAAGTTGATGCATTTGTAGGCAAATAACCCATATTTCCAAATATAACCGTAACAAAAGAACTGCTGGAAATTTTTTATTTTGTGATTTGGTACGGGCGCGATAATAGGATTTAAGCTATCGGTTTTTTATATACCCTCCATTTCAGTCTAAGCGACACATTTTTTTTAAGTGTTGTGTATAAATAATGATAAATAGTTAAAACATAAGAAAAAAATAATGCACACAAAAAAATAATGCACAGGACTACTTCTACATTTTCCCATTTACTTGGAGATGTTTAAAGTTGATCAAAACAAAACGACTATTTTTTTAAAATGTACTGTATCTTATCTTTTTATAAAGATAAATGGGAAATATATACTCCATATATTATATTTTACCTCTTTTTCTTGGAGATATTATAAATGCATCTCCAAGGTGGGAAATATAAATTGAGAAGGTATATTTCTCATTTAACTTCTCAAAAAGATAATTACACATTCTTAAAAAATAATAGAATTTAAGAAAAGAAGCTAAATTAAAAAGACAAACAAAATGAAAAAAATGATATGTCCCATAATAGATGGCACACTTGGGAATTGACACGGGATTTTAGGAGATGTGATTTTCTGTGTTAGGTAGTGAAAGAAAATAGTATATTTATATTAATGTGAGAGAGAGCTGTTTCAAAATATGAAAATGTGACATTTTTGGTGGGACAAACTAAAAAGTAAAGTGTGACATCTATTATGGGACAGAAGGAGTACAATACATCCTCAAATAACCTTTCCATTGGAGCATGAAATTTTATGAAAAAAGGTAAATATTGTACTTTAGTTATTTTTATAGGGATATTGGTCCTTAAAACCACAAACTTTGGTCAAATTCTGGTTGTTTCCACGAACATTAAAATTGATCTAAAATATCACAAACTTTACATTTTGTTTCTTATTTTCCAACCTGACCCAAATAAGATATTTTCTACTAAAACTTATTCTTTGTGGGCAACCTTAAAACGTTAAGTGTGTTTGAATTGGTAGATATGAAAATTTAAAGGGTATTTACTGGCTCAATCTAGTGTTTGAATTGCCATATAATTATTTTGTGTGGCCCTTTCATAGGACAAGGGCCCGTTGTATTAGGGCAAGAAAATGGTGTATTACTATCAACAAAAATTCAGTGATAGTAATAAAATGTCAATCTTAAATTAACTAAAATTACTAATATAGCCTTCAGATTCAATATACTAATAAAAAGTCAGATGATAGTTTTGGAATTTCACACTATAAAGTGGTAGTATATAGCATATCAAACATATGTTATTAAAGACTATAGATAATATATCATCAATTCAAACACCATAAATAGAATTAGAAAATCAAGAAAAGCATTGTTGCAAAATGATTGTGCTCTTATCTAAATGAAATATAAACTCCAATTCAAACACACCTTATGATATTTTAGACCACTTTTTAAGTTCGTAGTATGTAGGGTAAAATGTCATGTAGAAAGCCGTGTTGATTTAGTAGTATGAAGAAGGAAAAGAGTCATGTACGTTAGTCGGATATGGTGATTAATCCGCCGTGGAAAATAACAAACAAAATGTAACTTTGTGATATTTTAGAATAATATTAAAATTCGTGAAAATACCAACATTTGGCCAAAATCCGTGATTTTAGGGACCAATATTACATTTTTATTTTTTAATTTAGCTCCCCCTTTGAATTTATCGCTTTTTAAGAAGGTCTATATATCTTTTTTAATATTCCACTTGTGTCATATAAATAGGTTAATTGAAGATGATACTAGTTTTAATCTATTATTAATAAAATAAAACAGAATGAGAAAAGGTAACTAAAATAATATAATAAATAGTGAGACACGTAAATGAAAAAGTAAATGAGAAGGATAAGTGGTTAAAACCACAACACCCCATGCTCCGGCAGCAAACATTTAATATTCAATTCATCCCACGCCTACCACTATCCCTACCCCACGTTTTCTATTAATCCATTTACTTCATTACAGCAAAAAAGGCGATTCTGTCGCCTTGGCGGCCCCCATACTCCTGTCCGACATCATGTGAGGGGGTTCAATCAGGGTACGCAGTAGCCCGTTAAGGGGGATGCCTTAACCCACTGGCTGCCAAAAGCCCATCTCCCAAGGGCTCACACTTGTGCTTGAGAGATGGAAGCAACTACACGACGGCAGGATTCGAACTCAGGCTCATTGCAGCAAGGTATGCCTCTCCGTAGCCAACTACGCTACGCCTCTGCGGGCAATCCATTGTTACAGATATAATCACATAAATATCTAAGAATCAAACTCGACCGGTCCATCTTCATTAACAAAACGATGGTATATTAATGTTGAAAATAAGCCTAACGATGAAGTAAACATGCAATTATACAGAATATGTTGGTTTCTGGGATTACAAGATAACAAAACCGGGCGTAATACAACCCAAAAGAAAGAAAAGGAGAAACTGAACTAAAGAAATTACAATAGAAATCGAAACAACTAAACCAGTATGAAAGCCGAGTCGAGTAGGCCTCTTCCCGCAAGACGAGATACGCCCCGGTAGTGCTCTTCGGTTTGGCGTGTCGTCCCCAAAGGTAAAACGGCTACGTCTCTATTGATGCAGCACCGCAATCAGTAGAGCTCCGGCGAACTGGATGAAAGAGAGGGCAGAGCTTCGACAGAAGGACAATGCAGAGAGAGGGAGAGAGCTTATGCAGATGCTTGTAGATAATGTTGTCCTAATGCAGTGGTATGGCTAGCCTATTTATAGGCCAAGCCACCATGCAGGGTCAACCAGCCATTGAAGGCTCATCATGGCAAAAACGTAACCGGCGTGTGGCTGGAATGTGCCACCCGTGTGTGGAGCGTGTGGATTTCTCACGTGGCAACCGTGACTGTGCCTCGCTTGACGACGTGTCAAGCCACTTGGATTGCTGACTCGGCGGTGGTCCAAAAAGAATAGTTTGGGCCAAGCACCAAGCCCAAAGACCACCCAAAGACCAATTGCCAAGTCCAAGATCGAGATCGAGATCGAGATCGAGATCGGGCTCTGGCTCGGGCTCGGGCCCGAGACCCCGAGCGCGAGCACGGGCTCGGGCGGGCGGGCGGCGGCGGCGCGCGCGTGGGCTCTTTCACCCATCTTGGTCCACTATAATTATTAAGTAACATAAAGTCACTTAATTTATACACATTAAAGATGTGTTAATCCTCCAATGTGGGATAATTAACACTAGTTAATTATTCCCTAAGCTCCATCTCCAAGCTTTAATTAAAAGCTAATTATGCCCAACTTTAATCCACTATTTCTCACTCACCGGAAATCGGATTTGAGAAAGTGAATATACTACATTTACCTACGTAAAATGTAGATCGACGCTATGTCATTTAATTTCACAAAATTAAATGTCTCGTCACATTTATTATTTGGTCAAAATCCATTGACCGGGCATATTTAATCCATGATTTTTACAGAATAAGTGTTTTATCATGTGCTCAATCATTTCTTCTTCATACAGTATAATTGAATCTTGATTTCATTCTAATTGCTTAAAGTAATATATACTTGCATCATCACTAAGACGTGTTCGCTTCAACACAAAAACTCTCCGCCTTCGATAACTATAGAGATTAGAGAATGATTAAATGGATATATGCGTGTGAACGGTGTGAATAATAGTTTCTGAGCAAAGAAATTATCTATTTATTTTAAATAATGAGTAAACTACAAAAGTGGTATATATAGGAAGCATATTTGAGGTATTTCGTGAAAATACATATTAGCTATCTGAACAATATTCATTTGAGATACTTTTTATTAATTTTGGACATTTTTACTATTTCTTTAGTTTTTTTACATTAGGGATATTTTAATATATTTAAAGTATTAATTTCTCTCTTTATTTTACAAAAACGCGAGATATATGTTGTGCATAAAAAATTAAAACTAGATTCAGGTTATATGGCGATTGGAGCCAACACAAAATATGACACCCCCACTTGACTCCTTATAACCAATTAGACATATACTTGTATCTACCTATTGCATATATATTTATGATTATACAAAAAAAATATTATTATAATTTAAAAGAAGCAATATATATTTGATACTTTATATATATTTTTAAATCAAATAAATATTTCCTATAAAAATAGGATAAAATATTATTTATAATATAAAACTGCCATAAAAATGTCATTAATTCGATAAATATAATTTAAATAAATATCAAGTAATTAGGAAAGTTTAATATATTAAAAATGAATTAACATCTCTATGAGAAAATATAAATATGTATTGATTGATTGAGTTCCATTATTCACAAATCCAGTCTTAAAAGCCGAACTAGAGACCAAATTAGGACCATTAGATCTTGTTTTGATGAATTAAATGAGCTGATATTGTATTATTTTTCGCATTTATTACATACCGCATTTACTTCAACCGAGAGACAATTATGTCATAACACATTCTGAAGTAATTAACTAATGGAATGAAGTAATTAACTAAATGGAATGAAGTAATAAACTAAATGAATGAAGTTATAGCATGACTGAATGAAGTAATAAGTTCATTACTACCGCTTGAAGTTTACACAGTTAACATTGTATTTCAATAAAATGTCATATTTACTTCATAACATATGTTCATTTAGTTCATTATTTGGTGAATATAGTTCATTACTACCATTGTTTTCGATTACAACACCACCCAAACCCCCAAAATTACTAATCCATAATTGAGAACAAATCTGACAATCAGCGTAAGCATTCCAAGTTATCGTTGAATGGCAACCGAAAGAAGCATAGTTGAGAGAAAATTAGAATCGTGGCGCAGGATGAAAGAGAGAATTGAGAATGAAAATAGAAAGAAAAAAAAGAGAGAATTGGCCAAATTGAGAATGAAAAAATAAGAAAGGGAAAAAAAGTGAGAATTGAAGAGAGGAGGCGCTCACGCTGGCGCTGATTTTGAGCGCTCACCAAGCAATCCTCACTTTTCTAATACCACAAGATTATAAAAAATCATGGATAAGATTTGGTCTCTAGTTCGGTCTTTAAACTTGGTTCGACATTGATCACAACTCTTGATTTATTTGCTTCAAATTTAATTTTTAACGACATAAAACAAAATTTATTAATTTACACAATTCTACAACTATATTTACGAAACTTATAATATACTGATAAAATTTAACAAATAACATTGTATAACTATATTTTATTTACTTACTAGAAATTTAGTCCTTAAAAGCATTACGAAAAAGGAAAATAATAAGTATTTCATCTGTCCCAACTAAGTTAAGTCAAAATTTTTGGGCACGAAAATTGAGAAATTATGTTGAAAAGTATGAGAGGTGAATATAATACTCCCTCCGTCCCTCTGTAGTAGAGGCGTTTCTTTCGGCACGGGATTTAAAAAGTTGTGTAAAGTAAGGTGAGTAAATGAATAAAAAAGTAGAAAAGGAAAAAAAAGTAGAGAGATGAAGAGAGAATAAGGTAAGAGAGAAGAAAAGTTGTTGTTTTTTGCCAAAAAGAGAAATGACTCAGCTATAGTGGGACAACCCAAAAAGGAATACGACTCAGCTACAGAGGGACGGAGAAAGATAAAGAGGGAGTAAAGTAGATGATGCAATAAAGAAAGAGTGATTGAATATCTTATTTTTGTAAAAAAAAAAGAAACAACTCAACTTAATTCACACCCAAAAAAAGGTATAACTCAATTTAGTTGGAACGGATGGAGTAATTTATAATAGTATCATATTATTACATTTGATCCATAATGATATGGTGTCTCATTCTTGTTGCACTAAACTACTATTGCAAGGTAAAACAAATATAATACTCCCTCCGTCCATGAAAAATAGACTAGATTGTGGATTGTGGTCACAAGTTTTAATGTATAATTGATAAAGTAAGAGAGAGATGGGAAAAAGAAAGAGAGAGGGAAGGAAAAGATAGTGAAATGAGTGTTAGTGGATTGTGGGGTGCACATTTAGAATGATGTGTAGGGTTAGTATTAGTTGAAAACTTTCCTTTACAAACTTAGTCTATTTTTCGTGGACGAACCAAAATGGCAAAACTTGTCTATTTTTCGTGGACGAAGAGAGTATCAAAGACTCAACCTCAACACTTTATAGCTAAATTTATATACTTGATTTTTAAAATTTGTTTAATGCGAATTAAAAAATTAAATAGTTAAATAAAGAATAAATTAAAACTAAGAGCTCCCCATCCGTGCTCTTGCCAACGAGCACGGATGTGGGCCCGGACCCACTTTTACTCCCTGCTCTTAGGCAAGAGCACAACATCCACATCCGTACTCTTCCGCAAGGAAAAGCTTAAGGGTCCCACCATTTTGTTCAATTTAAATAAAAACATTTCCACAATATTAAAATGCATTTAAATTACCCGGAATACTATTACAATTTAATAAAAAAATAAAATTTACATAATTAAATTTCTAAAAATTACATAATTAAAATCTTAAAAATTAAAAATTACATAATTAAACTCCTAAAAAATAAAAATTACATAATTAAACTCCTAAAAAATAAAAATTACATAATTAAAGACTAAAAATACCCCCGTGGAAGACTATTCATCCAGCTCTACCCCCAATGTTCTATGGAGACCCCGTATCATTGCCACATGCGATCGAAGTTGCTCGGGAGTCATAGATGACCTATCGGCCAAATTGAGTTGGGCCAAAACCCCCCACAACGGGTTGGTGGGGGGTTGAGGTGGCAGAAAGGGAGCGGGAGCAGGAGCGGGAGCGGGATCGGGGGCGGATAGAGTCGCGAGCACCACAAGTAGGAAGATGAGGAGTTTGAGAGCTGTCGCTCCCTCCCGCTTTAGGTACGGGTGGTTCGGGTGCCCACCCGTATTGCCCATCGGGGGCATCTTGGTCGTCCACCGGGTAAAGCAGATAGCCACCCGGAGCTTGCGAACTTTGGGTTTGAGTAGGGGCCGAAAATTCCGTTTGCGGACTAGAAAATGGTTGTGAGCCGAACCATTCGTGGTTCCAACCGCGGGAGTCAGAGGGGTGATCGTCGGAGCCGGACATTTTTTTGTTGTTAGAGTGAAAGAAAGATTGAGAATTGTAAGAATGGAAATGAGAGAATTTAGATGAGAATCGTGTAGTTTGGTGTGAAATGTTTTGTGTGGAAGTGGGGGTATTTATAGATGAAAATGTGAATTTTTGGGGAAAAATTGAAAAATAAATTAAAAGTCGGGAGAAAACGGATATAATTTTTTGGGAAGTGGGAAAATAATTTTTTTTATTTTTAATCGTATTTTTTAATTAAAATCTGATTTTTTTAAAAAAAGGAAATTTCATCGACATTGTCGTTGGCCAATCAGGCGTTGACACGTGTCCTGCTCGCTGGCATGGACGTGCTCGATGCATCGAGCAGCATCGCGCCAGCGGCGAGCACGAACGGACGGACGACGTGGTGTCACCGCTGCGGATGCTCTAATAGGTAACATAAATATGTTACTTTGTTTATAGAAAAATATTGAAAAATAAATATATATACAATTATGCATTTTAACATGAAATGACCCTATGTATATTTATGTTTTCTTTATATAAATTATGTATTATTGACTAAACATGGAAAATTACATACTACGATTGCGTAAATAAGCCTTCGTAGAGGTGCCCACGGTTCGTAAACCGGCGGTTCCGGTTTTGAGAAAGGCGGAACCGGAACCGAGCCGTGAGGCTATTTCACAGTTCCGGTTCCAAACTGCCGGTTTTCGGATGGTTCTCACGGTTCCAGTTCTGTTTTGGCAGTTTTTTTTTGCTACGTAATTTGAAATTTGGACTTATACAATAAATTGGAATAAGACAATGGATAATTTCAATTGAAATCAGACGAATAAGGTGAAAATCATATCAATTTTATTGAATTTGAGTTGTAATGGACAACGATACATTACAATTTACAATACATATACAAGTATACAACAATGTGATATAATTTACAAGTGTCGTCGGATCATAAATAAAAAACCATGACATGGGGGGAAAAAGGAAAAAAATTGAAAAGGGCTTGAGCTCAACTTAAACTTTCAAAGTTAAACTTTTCAAATTTAAGTTGAGTTGCCTACGTATCCACAATTTTATTGAGGAATCAAAGCCCACGTAGTTCTCTTACCTTGCTTACCTTTTTGGTCGGCCGTGCTCGCCATTCACCCCCCCGGTCATTGATATTGTTGAGCGCCCTCGCTTCCGACCTCGTCATCGGTGGAAAAGTCTTCACCATCACTCTCTACACGGAAGTCGAAATCCGGCTCTTGTGCTCTCATGCCCGCCTTTGCCCAATCATCAAGTAACATAGTGGCTTCCATGTTTTTGGCGGAGAGATTGCTACTTTTGTCGTCTAGGACACAACCGCCGACACTAAAAGCTTGCTCAACGGCGACGGTGGAAGCAGAAATGGCGAAAATCTCCTTAGCCATTATCGAGAGTATCAGAAATTCTTGATAGCCGATCAGTTCCCAAGAATAGATATGTAAGGTTGCTCTTACGTTTTACCAGTGTTGTCTTGTCTCATAAATCCAAATCAAATAGTCAAATCCAAACCGCCGGTTCCGGTTATAACCGTAGGTTAAATTGATTTTTTTTTATCGATAGTCATTTTAAGAAGGTACATTACTGATTCCCCTCTCATCTCTCTCACCATAAATACAGTCGTTTCATTATTTAAATTCACCCGATTATGAACTACACTCAACTTCTTCACTTTTTCAAACCACCATTCCCTTCACAATCCTTCTTTTATTTGCTCAATCTTAGCTATGTCCAGTGTAGGAAGTGAGAAGAGAAAATGCAAGAGGCTGCGGGCGGCGCCACCACCCAAAGGCGACACTCAATTCGAAAAGCTAGTAGATTCGATCGCCGGAGATCTCAAAAATGGGGGAAATGGATCAGTTTGAATTCAAAATTAGAATAAAAAAATTGCAAATCGGCCGAAACCGGTGGTTTTGGGGTAAAATCGGCGGAACCGCCGGAAAACCACCAGTTTTTGCCGATTCCGGTCAAAAAAAAAACGTCGGTTCAGGTCAAAAAACCGCCTGAAAAAGCTGCCAACGGCTGACGCCTCGGATACCTCGCCGGAACCGTGAAACCGGCGGTTCGGAACCGTCCAGAACCGGCGGTTCGGTTCGTAAAATCTTGAACTGGAACCGCCCCACGGTTCCAAATACAACGGTTTCGGTTCGGCGGTTAACCGCCGGAACCGGAAACCGTGGGCACCTCTAGGCCCTCGTGCCATAATAATGTGATTAATGAAAGTTATTTGATTAAGGGGGCACTTAAAATTACAAAATTGAAAAAAAATCACGAACTTTAAACTTGACATATAATATCACAAACTTAATTAATTATTTAATTTTTTTTTCTAGCAATGGAATCCGGCTACATTAAAATGACATGGATAACCAGATAAATTTAGTCCCTATACTTTGCGATTTGTACTTTTTCGATGCACATATTTGAAAAAATACTCCCTCCGTCCCGCTTTAGCAGTCCCGATTACTTTTGTGCACTCGTTTTATAAAAATGATAATAATAAATAGTTAAAGTGGAGAAATGGTAAAATAAGAGAGAGAATAATGTAGAGAATTCCACATTTTACATTATTCTCTCTCTTATTTTACCATTTCTCCACTTTAACTATTTATTACTATTATTTTTATAAAACGAGTGCACAAAAATAATCGAGACTGCTAAAGCGGGACAGAGAGAGTATTCACTAGTAGTGATAGAAGCCAAGATTTTCAACACTAAAGGGTGGTACTATTTTTTTTTGGTGTTGGTACTGCTGAAAGTAGATATGGCATGAGCAATAGATGACTACTACCTCGGTTCTTTATAATTTGTCACCATTGACCTGATACAGATTTTAAGAAATATAATAGAAATTGAGAGATTTGAGTTCTATTTTTATATATTAATTTTATAATAAAATAGGAGTAGAATGAGTTAGTAGAATGTAGGATACACTTATAAATATAGTAAAAATGAAACGACACGTTTATTGGCGGATGTATGAAAAAGAAAAATGAGACATGGTGAGCGGAGGGAGTAGCTGATAAGTGCTCATCCTAGTGTAAGAAAGAAGAAGTGATATGAAAGATTTTATTTTCATTATTATCAGATAATTGCCCATCCTAATATGAAAAAGAAAAAGGGATCAAATGAAAGATTCTAATTTTATTATTAGCGATAAGTTTTAGATTAAGGATTCTATTTACATTATTAGTGGATAATTGTCCATCCTAGTGTGAGAAAGAAGAAAAAATTCAATTTTCATTAGCGGATAAGTGCCCATTTTAGTGGGAGAAAGAGAGAATCCATAAAAAGGGGAGAGCGAATTAAAGGATGATTATTTCAAATAGACTAAAATAATTTCTCCAAACCGTCTTAACTAGTAAATTTGCATTTTTCTTTCATTTTAATTGCAAAAAATGAGAATGTAAATCATAAAATCGAATTATATAACATTAGAGAGTTGTGTATAACAGACAATTTGCATTTGCAGAGGTTTCTTCACACTTCATCAACAACCTCTCTATAAATTGAAATCCCACAAACAAGAATTCTTCCGTAGGAGTATTTATCAAACAAGATTCTACCAACCCTCCACCATTTCTAAGCCATGAACAAAATCGCCACAATTCTGATTCTTTCCGCGATTTTCACCATTTCATTTTCCTCAGTTGAAGCCTTGCAAGCGCCGTTTCACCCCGCCGATGTATTGCCGTTGCTTCCTCGCCTGGTCTCAAAGCCTATTCTCAACGTCCTCAACAGCGCCGCCGACCTGATGCCCTCTTTCGTCGGAGCCGCCACCTCCGCCAACACCTCCGATTTGCAATGGAAAGGAGCTTGCTTCTACGACTCCACCGCTTGGCTGGAGTTCCACAACCGTAACAACACTCGATTTGGGGGCGGCACTCTTCACCTCAAGGTCATTCTCTTCTCTTCTCTTCTCACCTAATTTGATCATTTTTTTGTTTGAAAAAATAATAGCAAAATCGATGAATGTTTTGCTTCAATTTTTGAAATGTTGGTTTCAATCTTGGCATAGTGTTTTTAGATTGTTTCTATTAGGGCTATAAGTATTACTATTGAGTTTCAATAAATTTGGCTATTGGTTGAAGAGTGTTTGTGCCATGTTATGTTTGAAACTTGAGTGTGTTTGTGTTGAGAGATGATTTCCCTTAATAAGATTCCGGCGTCACGATTGCGATCGGGGGAGAGAATAAAGGTAGTCGCAGGAGTTTATCCGTTGATCAAACCAAGAACGGTACAGAATCCAAATAAATGCGTGAAAATAAAATAAGGGTAATTGTATTTCTGGATTCATTTTCTAGCGTATCAGTTGGATAATTTGAATAGGAGAGTGATGCTATCTGTAGTTTACGGTGCTCATCCGAATTAATTTTCAGTTGAACAAGCCGCATAGCTTGACATGTATGGATCTCTACGTGTTTGCAACACCCTTTCGTGTAACGTGGGATTACTACATGTTGGCCCGCGAGCATACTCTTGGGTTCAAAGAGTGGGAATCCGAAGCTGAATATGAATACGTGAGTTGAATCTCTTTACATATTTTGCAGCTGATATTTCTCCATGTCACAACTGTAACTGAACTTCTGTGACAATCAGGTTAAAACTAGTAGGGGGGTTTCAATTTTTCTGATGCAAGCAGGGATGCTAGCTAGGGACGTTCCAGGCTCTCTGGGAGGTGTTCCCTTTGTTCACGAATACCGAGTGGGGCGAAAACTCTAACATAGCGTTTCTTAAGAAGCACATAGGTGCTTCCTTTGTGGAACGTCCCCAACCGTGGGTCACCAACATCACTGTTGATGAGATACAATCCGGAAATTTCCTTGCAATATCCAAAATCCGAGGGCGATGGGGCGGTTTTGAGACTTTAGAGAAGTGGGTGACCGGAGCTTATGATGGTCACTCAGCTGTCTGCTTAAGAGACTCCAAAGGGAAGCTATGGGTTGCAGAATCAGGTCATGAAAATGAAAAAGGTAATTTCACTCTTTTCTGTACATTCAGTCACAGCCAAGTCATAAATACTATAACGCATTAACATGTTCGTTACGAGAGTTGCAATTATTGTGGATCGCATGAGTACCATTTTGATTCGAGGCTGTTTTGTAGGGAGAAGATGTGATAGCTATTTTACCATGGGATGAATGGTGGGAGTTTGAGTTAACAAAGGACGAGTCCAATCCGCACATAGCATTGCTCCCTTTGCATCCTGAAGTCCGGGCCAAGTTTGACGCAGATGCAGCATGGAAGTATGCTAAGAGCATGTCGGGGAGACCATATGGTTACCATAACCTGATATTTAGCTGGATCGACACTACTAGCGATAATTATCCAACACCTCTCGATGCTCATCTGGTACTGTATTTTTTCTTCTTTTTCTTAGTTCTTAAATCTTTAAACTGTGTCACTTTTTGTATTTCTTCTCCTGTTATCGGTCTGCCATGTTCGTTGCAAGCATGAAGCACGCATGGCCACAATGTCTTTCGATTTTCTGTTCTGTTTTAATTTGTGGGCTGTTTACAGGTGGCTTCTGGTATGACTGTTTGGAACCAAATGCAGCCTCTGCTATGCTGCTAAAATGTGGAATGAAGCATTGAACAAACGACTTGGAACGCAGGTTTCGTTTACTGTCTCATCGACCTATTACTTACCGGATTTCTGATATTACTTACCGGATTTCTGATAAACATGTGGTTGTTGATATTTGAACTGAAGCAGCATAAACAATATGATGTTTATAAAAGCGATATAATTAGTTTCAATCTGCAGAACTTTACTCAGTGAAATTCTTGTTGAAGTGGAGAAGCGCAAGTCATCGTTCGGTCAACTGTTGGCCATCCCTGAGCAAGATAATTGGGTCTACGGGGATGGGAGGTCGACATCATGCGTCGCTTTTGTGTCTGAGATGTACAAGGAAGCAGGGGTGTTTGGCAAACTTGCAAGCTCTACGCAGGCCACTGAGTTCACGGTGAGTAAAGCAAGTCATGTCGAAAGTGTAAACTAGGTCAAAGTTCGTGATTTAAATACTAGCATTATCTGTATGAATGTAACTCTCAGAATCAACTGGTGTGGAATATTTCAGATAAAGGAAGCCTACTCCCTCAAGATCTTCGAAAGCAATTCAAGCCATTTACCAACGTGGTGCAACAAATGGGACTCTGTGAAACTTCCCTTCTGCCAGATTAGAGGGAAATATCGGATGGAACTACCTGGCTACAACACCATGGATCCGTATCCACACATGAACGAAAGGTGTCCATCGTTGCCCCCTAATTATGACAGACCGTCGGGTTGCTGAGGAGTCGTCGTGTTTTCGGGTTACTCTGCACTACTTCTTGTGTCCTAATGCATAACCACATTCCGTATGTATGTATCTATGTATGTATCTATGTATGTATGTACATGAAATATATACAAGTGTTATTGGGAAATTCTTGAGTTTGTTATTGCAATCTGGTTTTCCCTGGAAATGAATATTGAATGGTGAGGAGAGTTAATTAGCATTTAGAACTCTTTAGATTTATATAAAAGTTGACAAATACATACTTATTCTGATAAAATTATGAATCAATCACACATACAATACATTTGACATACTAGAACATGAAAATGAAGTAACATGACATGTCGGCTAATCTTTGAGATGCAGTAACATAAATTTGTTAACATCTAAGGAATAAGTTGGAACAGTAACCTTTCTGCACTGTAACTCTAATCGGCCAGGCAGTATGGTGTTTTCTCGTCTCCATTACTCGGTCTTTGGTGGAATATGATTTCCTCCAGTCACAATCTTGTATAGGTAGAATACAGCCATCACGACACTGCACATAAGCGTCCATGACATAAAAATGACGGAAACCACAAAAACCAACATCAGCAGTTAAAGTGCTCACATAACACTCAATACGAACAATAAAAAACAAACTTTCTCCGTTGAGATTAGTAGGGGAAGAATGCTATTAATAAATCAATAAGAGAGGCTACTACAGTTACAAATGATGGATATGTAGTGTTCAGTTTAACAAGAATTTCAATGTAGAATTGCTTTCTGTTTCGATGTTTTTTTAATGCCTACAGTAAGGAAGACAGAATGCCACAGATATAAGCAAGTGATCTACAACAAATAACAAATATCTTAATTAAAGATTTAAGCAAGATAAAACAATCACGAGGAGTTGGCCTTCCATAAATACATGTAGTTTCAGCAAACTCACAACGGATGCAACTATCACAAATTACCACGTCTTGGAATGTCTCAACTGATTCTTACCTGATCCCAGCAACGATACCAGCTGGCATGATTTTTTGGGTTTTCATGTATCGTTGGCCCATGATGTATGATAGTGTTGCAGCAATTGCTGTTAGAAACAACAGCAAGCCAATTAATCAGTCATCCATAGGAGAAAATGGCAATCAGAAAAGGATGGCAGAATTCTACGAGTCCGAATTACCGCATAAACACATAACCAATGAGGATATCTTTGGTACATTCTAACACAAAAGGAAGTGAAAACCGAAAACTGGTCGTACAAAAAAAGTGGCATGTCATAATATGAAGCTGAGTAGCTAACAATCAAAGGAACCCACTATAGAAATCATTGTGATGAATAAGCATCTTCTGAATAGATTTCTATACAAAAACTAGTTTGATACCATCATGAACACACGTTCCGACTTCCTAGATTCGTTCATACCGAATATTCTCCCATCTTTCTTGTGAATTCTGATTTACAAGATACTCCATATAACAGTTGCATATTACATCCATAGCAATGCATAAACATAAAAGTCCAAGTCTTGTGGTGCAAAATCATCTCTTGATCAATTCAAGCAAAGTGATTCATTAAAGCCTTATTTACATTGAGTCTACATTCTTTTTTTATAATTTCTTTAACCGAGTTATAAATTCATTCCAATTACAATTAATCCACTTATAATTTCTTTAATCCAGTTATGAATTTGATCTAATCCAGAAAAAGCATACACAATCAATTCATAAAGTCTCTAGCTTGCCCATCCTATCTCTAAAAATCACCACATTGAACTATTAAACACAGATCCAAATAGAGATCAACAAAAGAATTAAATTGTTGACCACGAAAAGGGCATAGACAACAATCCATCAAATTTATGGCAGCAAAACATACCCGTTTCAAGAATCAAAGCAAGGTAAGAATTTTTGCGCTTGTGAAATGCTTGGAGACTTAGATAACCGGCGAGGACGAGCAGCAATCCAGTGCCGACGCCGCCGCCGAGAGAGGCGACGCTGCCTTTCTTGAGGAAGCCGATCGCGCCGCCGCACACCAAGAGCAGCCCATATGGGATCGTGAAGCAAAAATCATGCATTTTTAGAGCTGGATCCTTGGCAAGATTGGATTTTTATTCTGGGAAATCAAGGAAACAATTCAGCGCTGAAGAATTGAGGGGTTTTGTGTGGAGAATTTTGACGAGGAAATGGTAAAGAGGAATTGATCAGGTAAGAACTACCAACTCCGTTGACTGTGTATAATCTTTTTTAATTTCTATTTTGTTCAAAGTCGGTGTATGTTGTCTTTTCGCTAATTTTAAGAAATTATTTGATTTTATGAATAAAAGTAAATAGAAAAAGTATGTGGAGTGCGACTCATTTTTAGGTATTTATTATTTTATAATGAATTAAAAGTTTAAAAAGTTAATAAAATATAGAGCCCGCATATCAAAATGGAAAAAAAAGTAAATAATTTTTTTAATCATGAACAATCCAAAATGCCAAAATAATTCTTTAAATAGTGGACAAGGGAAACTATATTATGATCATTCCCTCTTAAAATTAAGAGGAATATCATTAAACCACAATGCTCGTCAATGTTTTAAAATCAGATCGGTGAATGAATCACCAAAGCTAATGATTCATAGTTCAACTGGTATAACTGATCGAGCCATCCAACCGGACTATAGAAAATATAAAATACTTATATAATCAGATAGTATGTTCCATAAGCACAAATTCCTAAATTTCGCATAAAGGAGATCATACAGATATACTAATAGTGGTATATATGATAATTAGGCTCCACATCTTATACAATGCCTCAAGTATATACAATGACAGGCTCACTCCTATGGCTCCAACAGCATTTTCCTCAGCTCGTGGTCAGCATTCTCGTTGAGACACCCCGACCCAAATAGCGAAGTTAGCCACACTTGATCCGACCTCACTGCTTCATCGTCATCATTCCTGTGCCAGCTCCAATACGCATGACTCGAGTTCACTATCCTCAGCTCACCATGACCAAAGCTTGCTTCACGGAAGATGGACCACTCCGGTTGGGGATCCATGTACCTGCGCATTATATCATCAGTGATCAGGTGATGATCCCTTTTGTGTACCATTTCACATTTGAGAAGGCTGCACAACGCTGGGGAAGAAGATGGTCGAAAATACGCAACCATACATATAGAACAGGCTTCAGACTAAACCACAACATGCAGCCTGTATTTAAGTTTAAGAATAACATCAACTAACACATGCTTAAACAGTTCCATATAATATTCTTCCTCAACATCTAGATGCACGGTGCATCCACTCCAAATAGGCTTTAGCAATCCTCGATTAGGGTTTATTGGTCACAATTAGAACTTACTATGAAGATGCACCAAAGTGTGCCTCAGATTTGGTTAGGGGGAAACTTACTTGTTTGCTAAACCTTCCCTGTTTCCACCATCACCAATTGTTATGTGGACAGCACCGCAGGGATCTGATCTTCCGTTGTAGACACGGTTCTGTTGCAATAGCCAAAGCTATGAGAGCTCAGTACGTAACGGCAAGGAAACAAGGTTCACAATGAAATCTCACCGTGCGCTCATAGGCATGTACATGGCCAGCCAACACCAGATCCACACCAGCAGCACGAAGCAACGGTTCCATGGCTGCATTCATGTCACCGCCCTCACCCTGATGAGCCTCATTACTATTGTACCACGGGACATGAAAAAGCACAAGAAGCCACGGTGTTCTTTTCCGGTCTACCTTCGAAAGGTCACCCTGCAGAAAAAACAATCAAAAAGAGACGCACAGCTTCTTTTCCTTCTACCACACCCGAACAAGACTCAACAGACGATAAAACTGATTAAAACAAGACTAACCTTCAGCCAATAATATTGATCAGAGTACTTGTCATAGTCTGTATACGAGCCAAGCATGATGACATGAGCTCCAGCCACTTCAAATGAATAAAACAGGTTCGAAGCAGATCCACTCTCTTGATAGGGCATTTTCCACCTCGAGTTGTATGATTTGAAACTATCCTCCAACATCGGTATGTACTCCTTCTCGTGGTTTCCCTGAGTCACCATCCACGGTCTTGCACTAGCAAGCGGCTGCACCAGTTCCCCAAATGTGTCCCACCTGCGCTGCATATAATCCGCGTACGAAAGGTCCCCAGGAATCATATGCACGTCGTATTTGCACTGGTTTATGTGATCCAGCGTCGACTTGGTCCACTCAGTCTGACCTAAATCACCCGCCACAGCAAAAGTGACCGGGAACCAGGATGGTGGAGTTTTGAGCTGAAACTCTGGACCTTCCCCTCCACATCGGTAGTAATACAGACTGTTGTGTTCCAACGGACCAATGACCGTGTGGTGTATCTTTCCAGAGCTATAGAGAAAATAACTATAGCTAGTGCTCTCCCCTTTAGAGGTGAAGCTATAGTTTTTTGAAGATGTTCCATACTCAACCACGGACGGAGAATGCTTAGAGTTAGTGGTCCACGAAACACGCATATGCTTCTCCCCGGCTAAGGAGATATGAACCTACAAGAGCCATTCCGGAAACATCAATACAAGTGTTCCGATACGAAAGCAAGAAAAACGCATGGAAATCGGTTCCCAATGCATTGCCAAAAACAGGGATTTCTCACTAACACATTGCAGGAAACATGGCTTAATTCTTTTAGCCCTAATTAGTATGCTGACAAAAGGATGAGCTCTAGACTTAAATACACTGAATTTTAATACAAAATCTACTCAATCCGTTAAGAGCAGAGCAAGCAAAATGCAATCTTGACAGTGAATTCTGACAGTGTGTGTAAATAGACCAATAGCAGTAAAGAACCTAATCTCTTATCTCTAACATTAATTATCCGTGGATAAATTATCCAGAAATCCATTTTATCTTGGAACACAAAATCAAATACAGCATCAAAAACCCCAAGAAGAGAAATTCATGGATTGAAAACTGAGGTGAAGGAGTAGAGAAATGAACCTGCTGAGGCTCGGAAGAGCGTTTTTTGGTCCATGGAAATGAGAGAGTTGCGCGCGGCGGAGGCCTAACATAATCGGCGGTGGCGGCGCAAGATAGTAGCGTAATCAACAAAACTACATTCAACTCCATGATAGAATTAGCCTTGTTCTTGTGAATCTGTGATCATCTACAAAGAGGGTTTTGTGAACATAGGATACTACTTTTTCCAAGTTTTTTGGCCTAATGTGAGTTACTATTTGTTTTGACTTGTCGAGCTTTAAAGGAGTATGATTAGGGATGAGAAATTATACTGAAATACCGAAATATCGGACTTATTGTATCGGAAAAATATCGAAAATATCGATTTTTCGATATACCGCAGTTTTCGGTACGGTATGATACCGTACCGCAATGTTTCGGTACGGTAACGGTATCAATTTTTCTATACTGCAGTATACCGCAGTATACTTAATCCACGGTATACCGATTCTTCGGTATATATCGAAAATTCGGTATACCGCGTTATACCGGTATACCGATAGATTATTATATATATATATATATATATATATATACCTATATATATATATATATATATATATAGGGTTGTGATCAATTGAGATTTTTTATTCTAATTGAGAATTGAGATGCATTCTGGACCACTCATTTTTATTAAATGAGTGGTCCAGAATTTGCCACATCAAAAATATTTTAGGATTAATTAATTAAAAAAGGTCAAAATGGTAATTTGAGTAAAAAACTGTCGCTGCTTTAGCCCCTTCTCCAGCCCCAATTCCTAGGGTTTCTGCTAAAGGAAGATCACATAGCTCTTTCTCTGGATCCAATTCATAGGATTTTCGGTAAGAGTAAATCTCACATAGTTCCTTCTCTGGCACCGTCGCCGGCGCACAAGGAGAAATCCGAGAGTCCGGCACCAGCTCCGGAGGCCTTCGACGGTGCAGCTGATTCATATTCGGACTGGATGGATCCGTCTACTGCAGCGGAGCTCAACCGAAATGAAGATTTTCTGAGCAGAAGTCCGTCGCTGGCTCCTGAGACTGAGGGTGCGGAAAATCTAGTAGCATCACCGGTGCCGTCTCCGGAAACGCATGGCATCAAATTGGTGCTGCTAATTCTCACTAATTGGGACAATAAAGGTCACTCGATCAGCCGATTACTTTTGAGTTTTTTTTATAAAGTATTTTAGATTAATTAATTCCTTTATGTAGAGTCAGTAAGCTATTTTTCTGCTGCAAGCTTTGAATAATTTGGATAATGTCTTGTGTATTGATTCACATAATTTCGATTATATCTCTCGTCATAATTTTGATTCACATAATTTCGATAATTTCGATTATAAGTGTTATTTTTTAGTTGTTGACAATTTAATACGAGTTGTTGACATTTGATATTATGGCTATTGATATGTGAATTATAAGTGTTATTTTTTAGTTGTTGACATTTTAATAGAGCTGTTGATATTTGATATTCTGGCTATTGATATGTGATTATAAGTGTTATTTTTTAGTTGTTGACATTTTAATAGAGTTGTTGACATTTGATATTCTGACTATTGATATGTGAATTATAAGTGTTATTTTTTAGTTGTTGACATTTTAATAGAGTTGTTAACATTTTAGTGTGATTGTGTGTGTGTGTGTGTGTCCAAGAACTGATGTTTTACTATGGATTGAATTGAAATTGTTTTGCTTGGACAGGTTTAGGGGTAAAGAAGCTGATGCTTTGTAGCTTCTTCTAGCAAATAGCTTTTCTGTCTGAATTTGTAGATTATTGTGGCAAGTATTAATTCCAAATTTCCTCCCTTAAATAAATGAAAAATGAAATTTTGCTTGATGTTTGATGCTTGAATGCTACATTAATTAAGTCTCTCATGGCTTTGAATTAGTAGCATCTAATAAAATCTGACAGAAATTGGCTTTGGATTGTCTCGGAGTAGTCGGGGAGCACGGGCATCTCGTAGGCGGCGGCGGCCGACGTTTGTGGAGATGAAAGGTAGGAACATTGGGCCTACTGTGATTACGTATACGACTTTGATCGAAGGGTGTGTTGCACTGGAGAGGGTGGATGATGCATAAAGGTTGGTGGAGGAGATGAGAGGATATATGATTAAGCTGAATGTTGTAACCTATTCAACCTTGTTGTCGGGCCTGTGTGATGCAGAGAAGATGTCTGAGGCTCGGGCTTTGTTGAGGGAGATGGTGGAGTAGCACATTCCACCTAAGGATAACTCGATTTTCATGAAATTGATGCTTGGCTAATGCAAGGTGGGTGATTTTGATGCTGCAGTTGATGTGTTACAGTTGATGATTAAGCTGAGTATAACGGAAGCAGGGCATTACGGTGTTCTGATTGAAAACTGATGCAAGGCTGGTCAATATGATAGAGGTGTGAAGTTGCTTGAAAAGCTCATTGAGAAGGATATCATATTAAGGCCTCAGAGTACATTGTATATGGAACCGAGTGCTTAAATTTTGAAAGGTCAAAAAAAAATTTCACTTAAGAGGAGGGAGCTTGTGCGCCGGAGTTCGGGAGCGCGTGAACATGTACGCGCTGCTTAGAGTGACGAATTTGAGCGCCAAGAGTAGTTGTTGCTTCATATCTCTCTGATTCAAGCTTCATGGCTGTGAAATTGACCGATTTGCTTTTGATTCGGAAATGTGGGATTGTTGGAAAGTTATAGATTTGTTGTTGACTAGCTGTTGAAATTTTTTACTATAAGTTGTTGACATTTGATATGCAGGCTATTGACATGTATTGTATGATCATGATGCCAGAACTTGTTCAAATAAAAAAATTAAATAAAATAGTTGTTAGTATTTTTTAATTACAAGAATTGTTTTTGAGTTGTTGAAGCCGTTGACATTTGATATACAAGATGTTGACATTTTTCTATAAGTTGTTGACAATTGATGTGCATTCTATTGACATGTATTGTATAATCATGATTTCAGAACTTGTGTCAAATAAAGAAAATAAGAAAAAAGAGTTGTTTTTTAATTATAAAAATTGTTTTTGCGTTGTTGACATTTGAATACGAGTTGTTGACATTCATTAGAAGTTATTGAACTGATTGACATTTGATATATATTACACGTTGCTAAGTTCAAAAGTCATAAACCACAATAGTTACTTTAAAACCCATCCAAAAAATAAGTTAACATCAAACATTAAAACCACTTTTTATTCACTTCTTATTTTGTCCATGTTTGCTTTCTATATCCAACGCAAATCACACTTAACCTCAAATGACAATACTAATCCTAATAAATTATCACATCCATCAAAATTATTCCATGTTTTATTATTCACATAGTGAAAGAAATGAATAATATATTATTTGATATTAATTCAACCCTGCAATTGAATGCAACTAGTAGATTATTAGGCTTAGTTACGTGGATGAAATCATAAAGCAACACCGAAAAATAATTGTTGTTTAATGGAAGGCTAATTACGTCATTATGCAGTTGCGTTAAAGCTTCAGTGATCGACTGTAGATTGTTGAACCCCTTTTCCCCAATTCTACTCACACTTGCAAAATTCAATTAATCGATCAACAGATTATGCGACGAATTATAGCATACTCTCCGAATCTATGTGTTTTGCATGTTTTGCATAAAACGCGTAGTGATATTAAAGGGTGAACAATTATTTGGTTGTTGATTTGGTCAGACCGGAGCTTCGATAGCAGCCACGACAATGGCAACGGTGGTGGGGGCGGTGGTGCTGCTGTACTACGTGGTGAGCCGCTGGATTTCGGCGGCTGCTGAAGGGGAGGATTCCGCCGGTGGGGATTGCTCGAAATCGAAGAGCAGATCGCTGAAGAAACGGCTGTTGCGGGTTAGGAGATGAATAACAATGTTTGATTGATTTTTGAAGATTTGAATTGTATAAGAGTAATTGAAGATTTGCAGAATTGTATAAGAGTAATTGGGAGAGAAATGAATGTAAATGTTCGAGAGGGTTTTGACCATAATTCAAAGAGTTTAGAACTGAAATGACAAAAATACCCCCTTGTTGACATAAACTAAACGCTGTTGACATCGCATGAAAATTGTTAATGAGTGGCTGAGATTGCATCTCAATTCTCAATTAAGCCAAAAAATCTCAATCTAACAGGACCATATATATATATATATATATATATATATATATATATATATATATATATATATATATATATGGGAGCGCTATTTTCCTATTCATCCCTTAGATCCTTTATTCTTCTTAATATGGGCCGTTAGATCTCATTCATCAACGGTCCAGATGATCTGCATTATTACACTATAATGGTGCATTATTTGTCGGTGTGCATTATTCAACTGAAAATCTACATTATTACACTATAATGGTGCATTATTAGTCGGTGTGCATTATTCAACTGAAAATCTGCATTATTAAATGACACGTGGCACCAATCTAACCGTCGGATGACAAAATCGTGGGGCTGAGATTAAAAAGAGCAAAGAACAAAAGATACAAAAAGGAAATGAATACATCCATATATATATATATATAGTCTCATTATTCACAAATGTAGTCTAAAAGACCGAACTAGAGAATAAATTAGGGCCCTTAGATCTAGATTTTAATGGATGAGATTAAACCATGTCTCATGAATTTCGCTACTTCATTATATAAGCAATATACTTCAAATTAGGGGTATTTCGGTCAAATTACATCTAGGGTAAAAAAAATCACCCCTGCTTCTCCTCATTCACGCCGCTCCTCTTCATTCTCATCTGTCCTGGTCTTTTCTTCTTCAAATCGAAGAATACTTCTCCAAATCGAAGAATTATTCTATTAATCGACGAATTTTCTACAACAAAGCGACGAATCTTCTTCTACAAAGCGACGCTCATCTTCTACTCCAAATCGACTCTCATTTCTACTACAAATCGACGCTCAAACACTACTTCTCTGCCAAAATCGACGACTCCACAACTTCCTCTTCAAAATGGTTGATACTCGAAAATATTCGACGGAAAATTCTGGCCACCAGTTGCGTTCCGACCGAACTTCTGGTGAAGGTAATACAGCTTTGAAGCTTTTCAAAGATCTTACAATTAATTTACTTCATTTACTTCATCTAATTCCTAACTTTGATTCTGATTTTTGTCAAAATAGAACAACAATATACTCGCAAGCATCCGGCTAAATCAAAGACGGTCAAACAAGCAACTCACAAGCTCGATGCAGATCTTGGAAACAACAATATACTCGTGCACTTAATGAAGTAACATAGTATTCCAAGTAAACTATCTATGATTGTGGATGATACGTTGTATATTAATTTGTGTGTTTGTTACGTATAGGTACAACTTCCTCTGCACCCAAGAAGAATGCAAGTAGTGCTCCTGAAATCCCTCACAGCGAAGGTAAAAAAGTCTCCTTAAAGCATAGATGCATGATATATTGAATTCATATGATTAAGTTAACTGCATATTAACTGAATTCAAATGAACTACATATTCTATTTAGTGAAATAATAAATTTGTAAAATGAAGTAATGAAACATTATAATGAAGTAACCGACTCTAATTATGAACTACATATTTACTGTGTTGTATGGGTTTAGGGTTTTAGGATTGAACTTGACTTCTGTGTTGTTTGCACATACAAATGAACTACATATTCTTTTCAATGAAGTAGTAAATTGATAAGATGAAGTAATAAATTATGATGATGAAGTAAAATAAATGCTCTGTTTAAACAGTAGGGTTTATGACTGAAATGAAGTAATAAAACATTATAATGAAGTAACAGACTATAAAAATGAAGTAATAACACTTAATAATGAAGTAACTTAGTATTCCAAGTGAACTATCTATAATTGTGGATGATATGTTGTATATTAATTTTGTGTTTGTTATGTATAGGTAAAACTTCCTCTCCAATTAGGAAGAATGCAAGTAGTTCTGAAATCTCTACTGGAAAACCTGTTACCAAAGGTAAAAAATGAAATTAAAGCATAGATGAATGAAGTATTGAATTCATATGATTAAGTTAACTTTGTATTAACTAACAAACCTAATGTATAGGTAAAACTTCCTCTCAAAAGAAGATGAATGCAAGTAGTTCTGAAATCCCTGCTAAGAAATGTAAAAAATGAAATTAAAGCATAGATGAATGAAGTATCGAATTCATATGATTAAGTAAGATCTTGATCATTATCTAATTTTTAAATGTGTTGTATTTTTTTTATGTAGCAAAAGGTTCATCTGTACAGAAATTGGATGCAGCTCAAGGGACCAAAAATTCTATTCCGGAAGGTAGAAAGTAAAGTCTAAGCTATTTTTATTTTGAAATATTGAATTGACATGGTGTAGTTAACTAGTATGTATTAAGTAATGAAATCTAATACCTATTATATGAAGTATCTATAACTGTAGCTCATATAGATGCATATAACTGTGTACATAGCTAAAAAGTGAAGTATAACCTAGGTAAAAAGTGAAGTTAACTGGTATGTAAATTGATAGTAATGAAGTTAATGCCCTACTACGTAAACTACGAAGTAGTAAATTGATAAAATGAAGTAAAAAAACATGATAATGAAGTAACAGACTCTAATTATGAACTACCTATTTACTGTGTTGTATGGGTTTAGAGTTTTAGGATTGAACTTGACTGCTGTGTTGTTTGCACATACAAATGAACTACATATTCTTTTTAATGAAGTAGTAAATTGATAAGATGAAATAATGTAAATAACATGTTATCATATAACCTAGTTACCGTGCTTAGACCTTGACCATTATATAATTTTTGCTGTGTTGTATTTTTTATATAGTCAAAAGTTTATCTAAACAGAAATTCGATGCAGCTAAAGGCTCCAAAAGTTCTGTTCTAGAATGTAAAAAGTGAAGTTCAAGTTATTTTTGTTTTGAAATATTGAATTGACATGGTGTAGTCAACTAGTATGTATTAAATAATGAAATCTAATACCTATTATATGAAGTATCTATAACTGTAGCTCATATAAATGCATATAACTGTGCACAGCTAAAATGTATGTGAAGTTAACTAGTATGTAAATATATAGTAATGAAGTTTCATGCCCTACTGTGAAAACCTATGAAGTAGTAAATTGTTCTTGTAAAGATGAATCTATTATGCTTGATGATCATGTCGACTCGACTAGTGGATTAGAATATGCTTGCTCAAACAAAACTACAACAGCTGATCATTATTAATTAATTCATAGACAGTGAAAACGTAGGGAAACTTGATTTTTCGAATGTATGTAGCATTTGTTTGATCAAATACTGGAATGAAGTAACACCGTAGTCCAGTGAAGTAATAATGTTTAAGAATGAAGTAAAATCATACTAGAATGAAGTAAATATCTATTCATTTTCAATTTATTACATACCAGAATGATTTGTGTTTGTTATGATTTTTGACTAACAACAGTTAGTTTTTATATTTTATATCAATGTCTTGTTTTATTTGCCAAATAAAGTATATGTTCAAGCCTGGTCGTAGATGTGCCAAATGAAGAAATAAAGGATTTGTCCAAGCTTGGTCGTAGATGTGCCAAATGCCACATGGTTGGTCGGCATGGGTCGGCATGATTCAAGGAATTGTGACAAAACATATGAGAAGAAGAAGCAAATATAATTGATGAGTTGTTTTATTGATATTCTTTTGTTAGCATATTGATTTTCTAAAAATGATGTGATACATTTATTTGTTTGTAATTTATTGCTTCTTTCCAATAGATTTGATACTTCATTCTAGTAGTTAACTACTTCATTTTGGCACTTTATTACTTCATTCCACTTTGAATTTGAATCTGTTTATACTTTTTGCAAACTTTAAAGCGAATAGACTGTATGAAGTGTTTTATTCATATGTTAATATTGAACATATTCATTTAAAGATAACTATATGTAGACGTCACCACGGTTCGGGAACCGGCGGTTCACGGTTCGGAACTGCCGATTCCGGTTCAAGAAATGAGTGAACCTGAACCGGCCTGGCCAAGGTTCGGTGGTTCCGGTTCGTGAACCGTGAACCGCCGATTCACGTGAACCGCAGGAACCGCCGGTGCATATCCGGTTCCGGGCCGGTTCGGCGGTTCATTTTTTTTTATACATTGTAAATTTGTAATTCAAGTAAAAAATGTAAATATATTTGCATAAATAAAATTAGAATAAAGCGATGTACAAATGCAATTTTATTGATACAAATTACAAATTCAAAATTACAAATTACAACTTTAAAATTGCAAATTACAACTTTAAAATTACAAATTACAACTTAAAATTTACAAATTACATCTTTAAAATTACAAATTACAACTTAAAATTTACAAATTATAACTTAAAAATTCTAAATTACAAAAGACTTAAAGTCTTGATTACAATTTATAAATTACATATTCGAAACAAAGGGGAGAAAAAAGAAATAAAAGAAAAAGACTTGAGCTCAACTTAAATTTAAAATTTAAGTTGAGATGCCTACGTAACCTCAATGCTCAATTGCATTTTGGAATCAAAGTCCACGTAGTTCTCTTATCTTGCTTACCTATTTGGCTTGATCGGAGGAATTGGCGCCTACTCTTCTTCGTCGGGGAAGTAGTCTTGGTCGAGTTGTACTACTTGATTGTCTCAATCCGGTTCTTAGTCTCTAATTTCGGCACAGCACCAATCATCAAGTAACATGGTGGCTTCCATGTTTTGCCCGGTGAGTCTACTTCTTCTGTCGTCCAAGACGTTGCCTCAAACACTAAAGGCGGACTCGACGGCGACAATGGAAGCCGGAACCGAAAAGATCTCCTTCCCACATCCTCCGCAACTTGTGCTCTAGTAGGGGCACGTCGACGACGAGTATCACTTTGATCTTGGGCAATTCCCTTGCCCCGATCACCACCACGACGAGATGAAGACATGATATTTATGGAAATTGAAAGTGGAAAATAGAGAGTAGTGTGATTGTGTGAAGATGATAACGTGAACAACGTGAGTAAATTATGAGCGCAAATAACGTAAACAACTTGAGAGAATGAGGATGGAGAATAGAGAAATTGAGATTGAGAAGAGAAATTCTTATTAACACAAGAATGAAGTGAGTAGAAATGAAGAAGAGGGGGGTATTTATAGGGGAAAATTGTGATTAAATTAAAAAAAATCATAATTTTCAAAAAAAACGGCGGAACCGCCGGTTTACTGCCGGAACCGCCGGTTTTCGGTGGAAACCGGCGGTTTTTCGATGGATTCAAAATTTCAAATTTTTGAAAACAACGGTGGAACCGCCGGTTTTCGGTGGAACCGCCGGTTTTTTGGTATAAACCGTCGGTTTCGTCAACGGTTTTCTGACGAAAACCGGCAGTTTCTGAGCCGGTTTATGCAAAGGCTAGGGGTAGGTCGGAAATAGGCCTGAAAAGTTGTCGGGAACTGCCGAACCGGTGGTTCGGAACCGCCGGTTACGGTTCTTCCAAAATCGAAACCTGAACCAGCCCGGCGGAACCGGCGGTTCTGGTCACGGTTCGAACCGCCGCCGGTGACGGTTCTGGGCCGGTTCATCCGGTTCGGTTCGGTTTGGGGACCTCTAACTATATGTGCCTGCATTATTAAGGTATTTCCACATCCTCGGTATTTATTATGATGTATTCGTATAGTTTGTGATCGTTTAAATTTTTGGAGGTAAAATAAAATATCATTTCAAAAGCACATAATAATTTTACGAACGAAGTACTTTTTTTGCATTTTGTTTCATTATTTGTTAACCTTCCAATCTCTTTCCAAACAAAATATATAGCATATGATTAATATTATCGTGATAAATGTTCTGTTGGACAATCATTTATCAATAGTTCTTGTCTTGTTTTATGTTGACTCAAAGTAATGAACGGATGAAATGAACTAAATCATTTACGAGATGAAATTTATAAACCAATGCTGTAAAGGATTCAAGTGAAGATCAGGAAGATTAATCACTACTTCATTTGTACGTGCATTTACTTCATTTAACAAGTATTTCACTTCATCACAATAGCTCTTTACTTCATCGAACTTCAGGTGAGTTATTACTTCAATTCACTACCTTATTAAATGAGATTATAATTTCATCTATTATTTAGTCAATACATGTACAAGTCCAACTGCACACTTATACATAAACACAATTCAGTTCATATTACTTTATTACATGTGGTTATAACTTTATTGAATAATTCTTTGCAAACTGTGCATACAACATAGTTCAGTTCATATTACTTCATTACTTAAGGTTATAACTTCATCAAGTGCTTTATTTAGTTCATTACAATATTAATTCTTCGCAAACTATATATACAACAAAGTTCTCCATCCGTTCATCCCCACTCTGAAAAACTCCTTCAGTCTACCGCGATTATTTCCACCAGAAATCCTTCAAAATCAAACCAGATGACGATAAATTGTTCTCGAAGCTTCTCTAGCCCGAATCAAGCAATATATGCATTTCTTTTTCGAGCAATTCTCTCAAGTAGTATTTTATTTTCCACTGTATACATTTGCCAGTAATCTGCATAACAACTAAACAATACGAAATAAGAAAGAATAAGAAACACATACAAAGATTAACACAACAAATCATGAAGTAACTCAAATAATGTGGATTTGATAACCAATCATGAAATAACACACAAAGAATAAAGTAAATGTACGTATGAATAAAGTAGTGATCAATCTTCCTCATCTGCTCCATAATCATTTAGACTAATAACCTAGTTGAATGAAGTGATAGAACTATTTGAATCAAGTAATAGAACATAACAATGAAGTAATGACCTAGTCAAATGAAGTAATAACCTAGTTGAATGAACTAATAATCTAACTGAATGAAGTTATAGCCTAGTTGAATGAAGTAAAATCAAAATCTAAATAATGACGATTTTCATACTGCTCTGCAGTTTCTTCCTCTTCTCCGCCACCAACGGCAGCTCGTCCAACATCCTCTCCAGCTCGTTCCCCTATGGCCCATAACCTCATCAATTATCTCATTTTACATCTTCTTATTCACCACTTTCCCTATGTTGAACATCAAGTGCAACACCATGTTATCCATCATCGTACTTGCCACCACCTCCCAATATGCCTCCATCCCCATCTCCAGATCGTATGACGCCTGCAACATATCCACGTTCACGCCCTACAGATGCGCGATCTCCCTGAAATTTTCCATGAATCTGCTCCATGAATCCATTCTGCTCATCAGCTTGTTCTACGATGTCGTGTACGCCCCATTGCACGTGTAATCGGAGAGCTTCTCCATCTCCACCAAATCGGAGATCCACTCCGCATAGTGCTGCTTCTTCCTTAGAGTGTTGTTTCTCCATCTCCACCAAATCGGAGATCCACTCCGCAGAGTTTCCATCTCCACCAGATCGGAGATCCACTCCGCAAAGTGCTGCTTCTTCCTTGACTCAGATGCGGTGGGGCGGGGGAGGCCGCGCGCCGGAGGTAGTTGGCGTGGGGGATGAGTGAGAATTGTAGAGAGAGAGAGAAGTGGGTTGGGTTTGAGAAGATAGGAGGAGATGCATACACAGTAACTGCATAATATTTGATCTACCAAAATTACCCTTTTATTAATAAAAAAGTCAGATATTTTGTAATTAGTAATAACCATTAGATGTGATTAATGGGTGGATGATATTACATTTATATATATATTATATTAAAAAAATTTTAAAAATAGAATTCTCTAAAATTTAAAAAAAATTAAATGTAATATTTTGGATATATATTATATTAAATTTAAAAAAATGTATATTACATTTATATATATATTATATTAAATAAAATTTTAAAAAATTTAAATGTAATATATATATGGGTGCGTTATAATGATAACCCATATTTATGTGATAACCCTATAACTAAATCTCCACCACACATTTTTAAAATATGTGGTCTAGATTTAATCTAACAAAACTATCATTTTATCAAATAAAACTATCATATTTCGAATATATTATGGGCAAAATTGTCATTTTTCTGTTTAATTACCGGAACACTGTTAATGGTGATTCAAGATGGTGCTGCACGTATCTTCTAGATCCTTCTGATCCTTTATTTGTACAAATTGGAGAAGCGTTCATGATACAGCAGATTAAGGGCAATTTACATAGTATAATTTATGCTTGTTACTTGTTCCAATGTTATGCCCCTTTGCAAAGATTTTGCGTCTTTAAGTGTAATTTGAATGACTGTTCGTTTGAATTTGTCTGGAGTTCATTGGTAGTTTAAATCAATATAATGAAAGATTAATGGGCTAGATTAGATTAATAGGAAATAATTCTATTGGGCTTGGTCCAATGTTACATTTATTCTATTATATATATGCTCTATTGTAGAAAATGGAAGATACAGAAAACCTAATTCTCTAAGAGAGAAAAGCGGCGCTAGCATTCACAAGAGATTTCCTAGCTTTCTCTATAGAACGATTGTACCGAGGAATTGTTTCTGCATCGGATCAGAATACACGTGGACCTCGATAGTAGTGGATTCAACTTGCAGGACACAATCGTAGAAGAAAACCAACACAACAAGTAAGATTTAGTTACGTCGTGTATTACGTGCTCAACTTGCAATATGATTATGAATCTAGATCTGTTATTCTTGTTTGCAATTTCCGCTGCACTCATTAGATGAATACAAGAATTCCTAACAGTGGTATCAGAGCTTAGGGCTCGATTCATAATTATTTTGTTTGCGAATTATTTGTGGATTATCTGTGATAATGTAATTGGGATAATTTTGAATTCTGGGAATGAACAATACATGAGAAATTAGATTTCAAGTTAGAAATTAGATTTCAATCAGAATTTGCGAAAACCTTTCTTAAAACCAAAAGTAAAATTGATGTTTTTAAAATCAAAATTTGTTTTTGAACCAAAACGGGTTTCGGATTATGAAAGAAAATTATGGATTTTAGAAATCCACCTATCTCCATCAATTCACTGGGAATTGAATCGCCGACGAAGGCGCGTGCAGCGAGGGGCAGAGAAGGCATGGCGCTTGGCGTCAGAGGAAGCACGAGGCTCGACCATCTCTCGGACGAGTCTGGCTGTGTTTTCTCATTCCCGACGCTGCTCCATCACCGGCCTCTCCTTAGAGGCAACGGTTGGTTTTCTGTTACACGAAAGTCGGAGGTTGTGGTTGTTCGTCATCTTGACTCTTGGAGGAGAAGATAAATTAATGGCAGCTGATGGTGGGGAGTAATGGTTAGGTTACGTTACTTTTGGAAATTGGGCTTTGCAAATATACTTTTGGAATTGGGCCTATATTTGTCACGACCGCATTTTCTATATTTGTCACGACCGAATTGGGCCTATATCGCGACTAATGGAGGAATTAAGAAGCGGGGAAGAAGGGAAAAACAATCAAAGGGGTACAACATGTAGATCAACAGTCGAAACTTTATTATCAAATCATAGTTTTAGATCACGAAGCAACATAGCTCGAATGAAAATAGTCCAACGGATTAAAGAAAAACATAGGAGTTCGTAAAACTTAGAGTAGCGGAAGCATTTGAGAGTTAGCTACTACTATGTATGCAGACACAATAGCAACCGGAACATTTATTGAATACTGGCTTTGTCCAAATGCTCAACATCCTCCGTCCTCGTCAACGCTCAACCTGCACATAGGGAAAACATATGCAGGGGCTGAGTACTTGATGCACTCAGTGAACTCATGCCCAAAATACATTTTATCAATAAGGTTATGTGAAGCCACCGTTGAGTGAAACTCGGGTTTTACTTTTAAAAAAAATGCCGAGAAACACTAAAATCATTTCCATCGTAAAACATGGCTGCAGCCCATCATCATCATCATCTTCCATCATTTACCATATCTGAACCATCATGTGAAACGAGAATGTGGCCACAAACTCGATCACTGGACCGGCCGACCACAAAGGACGGCTCACGATCCCCATCAGTGCACTAGTCTGAGTAGGGACTCATTCCCTAGTCAGACCCAAATTTGTTAACCATCAAAGTCTAGTAGGACATTATCCTAGTAGACAATCAGATAGGCAATTCAAAACATAACATACGGCATGACATAACATTTAAACCACCCTTATCTCACCATTTACATATCATTGCAAATAAAGGAGTTTAAGTAATAAAGCCCACCTCAAAAGCTTAGAGTTTCCTTTTATAGCTTCTCGATCTGACTTTAACGAGCGTGCGAACAACCTTTCCGAATAACAATTAAAGTACACATCAATCTCAATAACGACAACATTTAGAATGCATGCACTCTAATTAAAGTCTTTTATCTCGTTTTCTCAGTTTTCGTGCATTCTTGATTATTCGACGGTCGCCCAAGGCGTCGCGGGCGACGCCGGTCGGCCGCTTACACCTATACTTCCTCCGTTAGCTCATCGTATTTTCCATGGTGTCGGAATAAATTTCCAAAAATTATTTAAGAGCATAATTAAATTATCGCAACTATTTCTCTTCGCAATTATATTCATTTCGAAACTTGGGGTAATTTATTTGTACATCGAATTATTCCGAGAATAAATTAAATAATTTCCCACAATTAAGTTATTCACCGGACCAACAATTATTTAATTTAACAAAACCCAAGTTATTCAATTTTTTGAGCCCAAAGAAATTTAAAAACCCAACCCACCTTATTCTTCCATTTAAAAAAAAGTGAGCCCATCAACAAAAATAAGAAGGAGGCCCAAAAAAAATCAAACTCCATTACTCCCTTCCATCATCGGTCAAACTCTTTCTCCCTCATTTCATCTCCTTCACCAAATCATCAAATTAAGAACAGCCTCATCTTCTTCTTCCTCTGTTCTCTTCTTTCGAAATTCTCCCAATCTTCTTCTTCCTCTAATTCCGTCGCCTCTCCCCAAATCGGAGGTCAACGCTGCTGCCACGAATCCGCCATGCGAATCCGCCGCCGTCGGCTTCTCTAACTTCTCAGCCACCGTCGCCGGCCTCTGCTCGCCGGGAGAAGACGCAGCGCCGTCGTCATTGGTCCTCCCTGCAGTAATTCCTGTCGCTGCAGTGCAGTCTCCTCGCCGGAGATTGCTGTCGACGCTCGAAACAGCCCCGCAAACGTTCGAACAGGCCCGCAGCTGTCCGAACTCCCCGAGACGCCCCAAGCAGTCCCCGAACCGCTCCGAAACAACCCAGATTCACCCCGAAAGAGCCGAACAGCCCCGAAGATAGGTTCGTGTATTTTAGTTTTATTCTTTCTAGATTTATTCTATAGTTTGTTGATTGCATACCATGCCATTCAAGAAGAAAAAGAGATTGGATGGGAAGGAATTATACCTCAACCGATTGGAAAGAGTGTTGAACGAAAACTTTGGCAGTCTCTCGATCCATCGAGAGTTGTGGTGATAGGAATTTGGAAACCAAATGCTCTTTCTCTGCCGTCTTTTTTTTCAATTGCTTTGCTAACAATCATTCAGATTGTGAATGATTGTTATAGTGATGTTAGGGAGAAGATAAATGAAGGAACTAATGTATTAAATGTGTGACCTTTAGATGTAGGATTGAATGAGGAAGGTGGAAGGTTTGAAAGATGGAGGGTCTCCATGAAGAAGGAACCGGCGCAGGGGAAGAAAGAAGAAAGAAGAATTTGGGCTTGCACCAACAATTCCTATGAATGAATTGGGCCCAAAGATATCTCTTTTAATTTAATAGCTCCAAAGCCATATAGTAAAATAAAACATTGGGCTTTATTTAATTGAGAAGCCCAACTTTTACTTTTCGCATAACTCTTTATTTATTCAAAGTTCACGGAAAACTTTAATTAATTTCATCGTTCACATTTCCAACAAAGATTAAGATAGCTATTGTAACATTAGTACTTAAAAAGTACGGGCGTTACAATATTTAAAGAAATGGTTGGGCCCAATTTTTCTTCCATACGTAACTTAATAATTCCAGTTACATGAAATAATTCATTAGTTAGACTACTGAACTATAGTTTCAGTTATATATTTATTAATTGGATTGATAAATTTATTTCTATATTAATTTTGAATTAATATAATTTATTAAATCCACATTTAATTAAAGAATAAAATTTGATTTTATTTGTTGAGCATTATTTGATATCCTATGTGATAAGCATGCTATTTGATTTATGCTTATTTATTTAACTATAGTAGTTAGAGACCGTGTTATATTATGTCTGGGTAGGCGGCGCCCAGTATGTGCAGTCCGTGTTATACTATGTCTGGGTAGGCGGCGCCCAGTATTTGTAGTCCGTGTTATACTATGTCTGGGTAGGCGGCGCCCAGTAATTGTTTAAGATTTTAATATTAGATATTAAATTGACAATTAGTATCACAAAATTATTCCCCACAAAATATAAGTCTCGTTTTGAAACAAACGCGTCGTCCATCACAATTGTTTGATGCTCCTAGCATTTTCGACCACGAGTTTTACGCCCTCGCGTTTACTCTAAATCTACAAGGTTTAGGCTCATTCATAGATGCATGGTTGGAATCGTGTGATGGAGTTGACTTGCTTAAATTATTTTGAGTAGCCCTCGCAACCAGAATTTATGGACGTATATTAATTAGATTAATAAACAAAGAATTGTAAAATTGTTGTTACAATTGGCTTGGAGGCCTACCTGGTGATATTATTGTAGTCATCAGCCCTCGTAGAGGCTGCAATAATATAGACTTGGATCTTGGACCACTAAAATTTATACTCCCTCCGTTCTATGTTAATAGAGTCATTTTTCTATTTTGGGAAGTTTCAAGTTAATTGAGTCATTTCTATTTTTAGCAAAAAGTAATTATTCTTTTTACTTTATTCTCTCTTCATCTCTCTTACTTTACTCTCTGTTACTTTTTTCACCATCCATTTAACACACTATTCTTAAACTTCTTAAACTCCGTGCCGAAAAGAAATGTCTCTATTAACAAGGAACGGAGGGAGTATTAGATATAAATTCGTATTTTATGTTTGGGGGACATAATATATGTTAAAATTAGTGGGAGCTAATCAATACAATAAACCATTGTTTGATTAGTGATGCGATTGTGATCTTTGTATGCTTTTCTAATTTGCTTTTCGTTTTATTTTCTGTTCAAATAATATGTCAATCTTATCTTATGAATATATGATGGAAACAAACAAATTGACTAGGTCAAATTTCACGGAGTGGCAGAGAGACTGCCCAAAACTCAAGGCACAAGGTGCAATGAGTGGAAGCTCAGCTATGTTTGTCATTGAGATAAATATGTCCATGAATAACTCACAATCCTGGGTATTGGATACCGCTTGTGGTTCACACATTTGTAATAATGTGCAAGGTTTAATTGACAGCAGGAAAGTGAGGCCTGGGGAAGTAGACCTACGTGTTGGAAATGGAGCAAAAGTTACTGCCGGACGCGTGAGAACTTATAGATTAGATCTTCCCTCAGGACATAGACTAGATTTACATAATTGTTATTTCGTTTCAGTTATTTCAAAGAATATTATTTCCACTCCGATGTTGGACATCGAAGGTTTTTCCTTCCATTTTGCAAACAACAGGTGCTCGTTTTCTAATAATGGATTGTTTTATGGAAATGCCTCTTTAGAGAATGGATTATATATGCTTGAATGCAAACGGGATATTCTCAATGTACAAAATAAAAGACTTAAGCTATGTAATACGGATAATGCTACTTATCTTTGGCATTGTAGACTTGGTCATATCAATGAGAAAAGGATAGCGAGATTGAGAAAGTTAGACTATCTAAATTCATTTGATTTGAATCATATGGTGCTTGTGAATTCTGTCTCAAAGGAAAGATGACTAATAAGCCACTTTCTGGGAAAGGGGTGCGTGCTAATGATGTGCTAGAGTTGATCCACACAGATGTGTGCGGACCGTTTCCAACTCAAGCAAAAGGTGGTTATTCGTACTTCATTACTTTCACTGATGATTTGACAATGTATGGATATGTGTATCTTATGAAACACAAATCTGAGGCCTTTGAGAAATTTATAGAGTTTAAGTGTGAAGTGAAGAAACAACTTGGGAAAAGTATAAAAACTCTTCGATCAGATCGAGGAGGGGAATACTTGAGCCGAGAATTTCTTGATTACTTGAAATCGCATGGAATTTCGTCGGACTGGACACCTCCTGGCACACCACAAATGAATGGAGTATCTGAAAGGAGAAACCGAACATTATTAGATATGGTTCGATCCATGATGAGTTTAGCTAGTCTTCCTTTATTTCTCTGGGGTCATGCTTTAGTGACTGCTATTTACATTCTGAATAGAGTTCCATCTAAATCAGTTGAGAAAACACCATATGAGTTATGGTATGGCAAAAAGCCTTGTCTTAACTATATGCGGACCTGGGGTTGTCCAGCTTTTGTTAAGAAATAAATGACTGATAAGTAGGAATATAAAAGTGAGAAGTGTTACTTTGTGGGATATCCTAAACAAACTAGGGGATACGATTTCTACTGTCCTGAAAATCACAAGGTGATAACATCAAGGAATGTGACGTTCCTTGAAGACAGTTATGTCTGCAAGGAACAAGGTCAAAATACAGTAGATCTTGAAGAAATTCAAGAACCACAAGTTAACAATGAGGATGATGTATTGTCAAATGGTTTGAACAATAACTCAGTGGGAGTTTTTGATGATCTATTGGGAGGGGAAAATACTATTAAAGGAGACCTTAGAGGGACTCTCGAAGAACCTTCTCAAGACAATGATATGCATCAAATACAAGATGATACAATAGTTGCATCACCTCTACCTCAAGAAAATCATAGTGAT
This sequence comes from Salvia splendens, assembly GCF_004379255.2. Lineage (NCBI taxonomy): Eukaryota > Viridiplantae > Streptophyta > Magnoliopsida > Lamiales > Lamiaceae > Salvia > Salvia splendens. The sequence continues at coordinate 18,262,263 of NC_056052.1, forward strand.
ATTCCTGGGCCTACTCACAATCAGAATGAATAGCCCGAGCCAGAAGAAAACCAACTCAATAGGCCTAGAAGGATTCGTCGTGCACCTGAGAGACTGAATCTAATGGTTGAGAACCAAGATGATGAAGTTGATTTAGATGATGATGAGCCTAAGACCTATACCGAGGCGGTGTCGGACACCGATCGAGAGAAGTGGCTTGAAGCCTTGATATCTGAAATGGACTCGATGTACTTCAACTTAGTCTGGGAACTAGTTGACTTGCCAGATGGGGTTTACCCCATAGGTTGCAAATGGATCTTCAAAAAGAAGAGAGATGCAGATGGCAAAGTACAAACCTACAAGGCTAGGTTAGTGGCAAAGGGTTATAGTCAGCGCGAAGGCATTGACTATAATGAAACCTTTTCGCCAGTTGCTAAGATCAAGTCCATTAGGATATTACTTGCAATTGCTGCATACTACAATTTCGACATTTGGCAAATGGATGTCAAAACCGCATTTCTCAATGGAGAATTAGAAGGCGATGTCTATATGACACAGCCAGAAGGTTTTGTATCGAAAGAAAGGCTGAATACAGTGTGCAAGCTAAAGAAGTCCATCTATGGACTTAAGCAAGCTTCGAGGAGTTGGAATATTTGTTTTGACAGAACAATCAAATCGTTTGGTTTTGTCAGAAGCAAAGAGGACCCATGTGTTTATAGTAAACGCGAGCATGGAAACGTTGTCTTCCTCATCATATATGTTGATGACATCTTGATTATGGGAAGTGATCATTCCATGATGCAATCCGTGAAAGAATGGTTGTCTAGTTCCTTTATGATGAAGGATCTGGGTGATGCTTCCTACATCCTTGGAATCAAGATCTATCGAGATAGACCGAATAGGATGTTGGGATTATCACAATTCACTTACATAGACAAGTTGCTAAGGCGCTTCTCAATGGAGAATTCTAAGAAAGGTTTTCTTCCTATGGGACATGGCATTGTATTGTCAAAGAAGAATTGTCCTTCTAATGACAAAGAAAGAGACAACATGAAAAGGATCACGTATGCTTCGACGATAGGATCTATTATGTATGCCATGATTTCTGCTAGGCCAGATGTGGCCTATGCGTTTAGCATGACAGGCAGATTTCAGCAAAATCCCGGTGAGGAACATTGGAAAACTGTTAAGACTATTCTTAAGTACCTTAGAAGGACTAAAGAATATTTCTTAGTCTATGGTAGACAACCAGAGTTATCAGTTACTAGGTACACTGATGCTAGTTTCCAAACAGACCATGACAACTATAAGTCTCAGTCTGGATATGTTTTTGTCCTCAATGGTGGAGCAGTGAGTTGGAATAGTTCCAAACAAGGTACAACTGCCGATTCCACCACCGAAGCCGAGTATATTGTTGCATCTGAAGCTGTCAAAGAAGCTGTTGCTTTGTTAGAGTTCGTTAAAGAACTGGGTGTCATTCCGAGTGCCAATAGTGCAATACCTGTGTATTGTGACAACACTGGTGCTGTTGCGCAAGCAAAAGAACCCAGAGCTACGAACAGGAACAAGCATGTTCCCAGAAGATATCATCTGATCAGAGAAATAATTGAAAGAGGCGAAATAAAATTAGAAAAAGTACCCACTGATGATAAATTGGCTGATCCTTTCACCAAACCGTTATGTATAGCAAAACACAACAAGCACTTTGAGAGCTTAGGTGTTATGCATGTTGGTAGATGGCTTTGAATCAGTGAGAGTTACAGTTTTATATGTCTTAGAAACATTTTGTGTTGAGACAATGTTACTTGATCACATTATATGAAAATTTTATTTCCTATGGGTTTTGTGCACTTATTGGAATAATTGTTTTAAATGTTTGATTTTATTCTAAATATTTGTTCCCTTGAATTGTGACTATCGTTAATGGTGTGAGACATTAATGATATAGTATAATTCTAAAATAACCCTAACCAATGATCATCAAGAATGAGATATTGGTGATATGTTATAGGTTAGCATAGGGTTTGCATCACATTCTTCGAGAATGTAGTTGTTCTCACAACTATGAGATATTAGATACTCGTGATGGACACATGGTATACTTTGGAGAGTATTGGTATACCCTACTATTAAATTGTTTTGTTGAGTGTCTACAGTTTATTAGTACATGAAGTATGTAATAGTCCTTGGATCTGAGGTCATTACACATTTTGTTTGTTGAGTGGTGTGCTTTGACCTTGTACAACGCTTTTCCTCCCCTCGGAGGATTAAGACACGGACTTGTGTTGGGTACATCATAAGATAAATGGAAATGGTAGTTGAGCCAAGAATGAGATTCATTCCTCGATTAGAATTTCGAGAGAACACTCAAAGTCTCTATATTACTTGACCATTAAGTCATTGGCCAATGCAAAGATATATTCAATTAAAGTAATTGAATATGATCGAATGGGTCATTTAATAAAGATGAGATAAAGTGATTGAGCTATTTGGATGACACATGACAAATCTTAGGCTCAATCGGGTGGTTCGTGAATGAAAGGATATTACTATAAACTTTGGGTAAAGGCTTGTTTACCGAATTCACGTAAACGTCCTTCATATATCGAGCTACGCTGCCAATGCAGTCTAGGAGTTTTGTGCAGACTTCGATTAGATCGTCGTCGATAATGAGGGCCTAAAGGGTCACACTATATGTGTAATTTGATCCGCTCAAGGGTACAATGTTAGAGCTGTGTATTATATCTAATGCTAGTCCAAGTGGGAGATTGAAAGATTAATGGGCTAGATTAGATTAATAGGAAATAATTCTATTGGGCTTGGTCCAATGTTACATTTATTCTATTATATATATGCTCTATTGTAGAGAATGGAAGATAGAGAAAACCTAATTCTCTAAGAGAGAAAAGCGGCGCTAGCGTTCACAAGAGATTTCCTAGCTTTCTCTATAGAACGATTGTACCGAGGAATTGTTCCTGCATCGGATCAGAATACACGTGGACCTCGATAGTAGTGGATTCAACTTGCAGGACACAATCGTAGAAGAAAACCAACACAACAAGTAAGATTTAGTTATGTCGTGTATTACGTGCTCAACTTGCAATATGATTATGAATCTAGATCTGTTATTCTTGTTTGCAATTTCCGTTGCGCTCATTAGATGAATAGAAGAATTCCTAACATATAAAACCATCCTTTTTGTATTCTCTTTTCATAGAGTTCTCTTATGCTTATTTTCGTTGCTTTGTAATTTTTTTTCATTTTGGATTTTGTGATGTAAAAACCTTTTGGGGCTGCATCGTGGAGAAGAAGAAGAAGAAGAAGAAGAAGAAGAAGAAGAAGAAGAAGAAGAAGAAGAAGAAGAAGAAGAAGAAGAACTGGTGGTTGTAATAGTGGTTTCGAATATAATCACCCAAGATTATCATTTTATCAGTTAGAAGTATCATTTTATCTGCTGTGAGTATCATTTTGTCATTTTATAGGTCAAAAGTATAATTTTATATGTGCATACCTACAAATCAGTAAAAGTATCATTGTATCAACTCAGAGTATCATTCTATCCGGCAAAACTATCATTTTATATGTACATACCTACAAATCAGTAAAAGTATCATTGTATCTGAGTTTTATTCTTACATTTTTTTTCAATTCTTATCCACATGCGAGTTTTATATGTCACACAAATACGTCTAGTCGACAATAATTGTGTCTAAAAAATATGAGAGTTACGTACGTAAAAGCTCCTAATTAATTAGTAGTATTAAATCAGAAGATGTATGGTCCGGATCCTTTTCATCTATCATTAAAAACAGTAATATAGTCATAAATGAGCTAAATTTGGAGATCATTCGGTGACAAATTAATTAGTTAGAACATACACAAAAAATCGTACAGTATAATACCGTACATCAATTGTATTTGTTAGCAGTCTAATTATTTTCAGATTTGAAAGTAAATAGAATCACTAATATGTCGTAGATAATATGCATTGCATGTGTCACTGTTACAAATTTATTTTAGTAATCGTTATTTATATGTACATACCTACAAATCAGTAAAAGTATCATTGTATCAATTCAGAGTATCATTCTATCCGGCAAAACTATCATTTTATGTACATACCTACAAATCAATAAAAGTATCATTGTATCAACTCAGAGTATCATTCTATCCGACAAAACTATCATTTTATGTACATACCTACAAATCAGTAAAAGTATCATTTTATCAACTCAGAGTATCATTATATCCGGCAAAACTATCATTTTATGTACATACCTACAAATCAGTAAAAGTATCATTGTATCAACTCAGAGTATCATTCTATCCGGCAAAACTATCATTTTATGCAGTAAACCTAACATCGAACTGAGAGAGTGTGAAAGAATGGAGCGAAATTCAGAAATTAAATAAGGGAAATGACATATTTACCATCTGCGCCTTTTTTATGAAGTAAATCTAAGTTTGAATCTCAGCCACAAGATTATAGAATATGTGTGGTTCATATTTAGTTATAGGGTTATTACGTGATTTGAGGGTTATTATATGATCACATCTCTCTCTCTCTCTCTCTCTATATATATATATATATATATATATATATATATATATATATTACATTTATAAATATTTTGGATACAATAGGTTTTTTTCGGTATACCGTTACCATACCGCATACCGTTATCGGTCAGGGACGGAGCCAGAAATTCTATATAGGTGGGGCAAAATTCCATACAAAGACATTTTAAGGATTTTAGAAGGGGCATTTATAAAGGTATTTCAAAAAATTTAAAAATAATGATCAAAATAGCACAAATGAATTTTTTTGAGGTGGGGCATTTGCCCCTTGTAGGATGCATGTACATCCGTCCCTGATTACGGTATGGTAACATTATAAAAAATTATCATACCGAATTTCCGGTATACCGGAAATTCGGTACGATATCGGTATGGAATTTTGACATACCGTAATTTCCGGTACGGTATACCGTACTGACCCACTCCTAAGTATGATTGTCACTCATCAAAGAGAGGTGCAGATTATACGAGTAATTAATCAAGTCTACCAATTTCATTCATTTTTCCGTTTAAATGATAGAAGTAGTATCTTCGCATTTATTTTATTCATTTATCGATTATCAATTATAGTGGTTTCAATTTTCTAATCTAATATACTCACGTTTGTCACAAGTGTGTGTTCTCTCGTGTTTTTCTGCTAATATTAGAAAAACAAAATTATTTTCCAATTTAGGAATAACTGTCGCTTGTGGTATCAGAAAGTTTTGTTGGAAATATGAACATCATGTCCACTAAAAATTATAGAATCAATTTTGAAGAGGTATATTTATTTCTACATAAGGTAAATTGAAGAAAAGATAAATGAATACCCCTTCCGTTTTCCAAAAATAGAAACTTTGAAAACAGCATGAGTTCTAATACAAAATTGATAAAATAAAAAAAATGAACAGAAAAAGTGACTAAAATAGGAGAGAGGAAGAGAAAAGAAATAATAGAGTTAATATTAGTGGGTTGTGGAATCCATTTTCCAAAACAGAGAATTTGTAATTTTAGGAAACGAATGGAGCATTATTTTTATTTACCTTTTTCAGTTTCTTATTCCCTTGAAATTCACTATTAATTAAAAAAAATATATTTATCATTTTAAGAAATTTTATTTTTACAAAATGCATATTTATCATTTTAAGGAGGAGATGAGAACTATACTTCTCAATTTCTCTTACCTTTATGGAGATGGTTTTAGTTCGACAACTTCACTTTTCCAAACAAGCATTTCTTATTCTTGTTATGGATAAATAAATTTAAAATTTATATTTAAAGCAATGCTTTACAAAGAACACAAACCTGAGATCTTTTACATCAGACATTAACTTCTTTATCGTTTGACAAACTCACACACAATCATTTCTAGTCGTTCTGCAACTGGAAAAGCCATGTGTTTTCATGCTTAAATTCATATACGTAGCCACTTATATATTAAACAGATGCTCATTAACATTATATTCCCATTTCGGCCCATTATAACGTTAACACTTAGAAAATAAAATAAATATCATGTACATATATGAAAGGAATAAAACACAAATGCATCAAAAGGCAAAGCTTATAAATTTATCAAAAGCACCCAAAAAAAACAAAGTAGATTGTGATTTTATAATGGCAATTAGATCATGATATGTAGACAAAATCAGAGCTGAATAACTGAATAATAATCACCCAAATGTTAGTTTAACGAATAACAACATTACAAGAATTTGCAGCAGCATGTTCATGTCAGCAATTTAGCAGAAACATCACATCACATCTCAAAACTAAGGCATGCAATCCATATGCAACCAATTCATCCCAACATAAGCAAAGAACTACAATTATACATGTAGTTTACTAAGTAAACCTCCAAAACAGTGGTGGGATAAAAGAGGTAAAACAAAACCGAAATACAGTAGCACAATATATTATTAGATATAAGTCCGATCCGACTAGGCAATATCATATAATAAGACACTCAGTATGGCAAAAGCTCCAACTGTTCTCCGGCAATCACTGCAACAATGAAAAATGCAAACATCAAATATTATACAATCAAAAATCTATAGAGCTGGTTGTCAACAGTTCATGATCAGTTTTGCTGGCATTAAAATGAAGCAAACCAGCCAATACTCAAGTTATACGTATTTTATATGAACCCAAGTAACTAGAAAGAGATTCAAATATGGATTGGGAAGTAGGAAAAAAGTTCTTCAGTCAAAAGAAAGGCATATCCCATATACCATACAATAACTGTTATGGCAAGCAAATAAGTCAGTCATATAAAGTTGATATTTCAAGTAGGTAAATCTGATAGTAGCTTTACACCACATAGGGAATCAATACCTGTTGTGGTTGTTGATAGTTTGCATATCCAGGATAGCTTGCATAATACATGTTTGGGTCTTGTGGTGGTGCAAATCCACCTTGCACCTCATGCCCCTGTGTATATCCATAGTAAGCCCCCCCACCCCACTGGTTTTGATCTTGCTGAGTCTGAAAAAAATTAACAAAATCAGAAACCCAATTCAAATAAAGCAGTAAAGTCAACATATTTAGATGCTTGACCTGCTTGTTTGAAGGACTTCGTCCCCATGAAAGACGGATATTCTGCCCTCCTAGTAGAGTACCATTTAAGTTTGATAAAGCTAGCTCAGCACATGACCTGGCACAAAACATTTACAAGAAGCAGATCAGTAGGAAGTTGGACCATGATAGATAACTGCAGGAAGTACCATGATACCTATCAGAAAACTGAACAAATCCACAACGCTTTCCAACTGGTATTTTTACATGTACCACGTCACCATACTGGGAGAATACTTGTCTCAAATGGTCATCGGTCACGTTGGGATCTAGACCACCAACAAATATCTACATTTTCAAGGTGACAAGTGAGTTGAAGGTCGTAAGAAAAACATCATGTAAACAGGGGGGGGGGAGGTTACGCACTGTTGTATTATTGGGATCACTTTCGCCCTGGGGTCCTTGAGAATTTTGATATGAAGCTGCAAGGATAAACAATTGTAAAGATTGGAGCCATAAAATGCTATATAAAATAATCACTGTCAATAATAAGAGACAAATCAATCAAAGCACAAAATAATGGCACACATTGATTGATCCTTCTTAAGATTTTTTCTGAATTGATCCTTCCATCGCTTACTTTCTAAGCAAATTCTGATACCTCCTTTCTGCTCCAAGCATCTTACATAAAGGTTCAAATATTGCCACTTAACAGAAACAAACTAGACAAAACAACTTATATTATGAGAGTATTATAATTTGTATCCCATAGTTCTGTTTATGCAATTTTTCCAGCAGAAATGTAAATAAACCAATCAGGTTAAACCAATCAGGTTCTAATCACTCTTAAGTCCAACTGACTCTAAGGTAAAAATTTTACCATGAAGGCATGCATATAAGGTATCTTGAGTCTTTATTAAAAATGTTAAATCTAGATTCTGAGTCAAAGGTTGCACCCTAATATACATAATTTCATAACTCCTCCATAGTCCATACCACCTACAACTTTACTATCAATAACATGAAAAGCACATCAGGATTTAGTTTCCTCCAACAGTCATTACTATACTAGGCTGTCAGGTCTACTGAAACTGAAAGGTATAAATATAATATGAAATGTGTTATGACCAACTTGAAAGCCATGATGCAAATGTAAAGAAAATCAAAGCATTATAAAGTTTCCATAATTTCCAAAGTCAAAACTCAAAACATTCCTTAAGCTAGAGTCACCAATACATATCCATATAAACAAGGGATCAAGTAAAACTATAACAATCAAAACAAAGGCACAAATAACTTCAAATCCAACATAGAGCTCTGTGACTGCACAATTACAGTTGAAGCCAGGTCAGAAAAGGATGAAGTAGGAGTGTCTGAATTACAGCTCCAAATACATCAAAGTCTCCAAGTCATCTAACAGCTATATAGCACTTGAACAAACAGCTTCTGATAGTACGTTAACAGAAGACAATCTTATTATTTGACTTAACCAGCATTGCATCTATTCAAAATAGGCTGGTAAGGGTAAATAGCCCATAAATATGGTGTTGTGTATATACATCGACATCTTTATTTCTCATTAAACTTAAACTACAAAAGGAGGAAAAATTGGTATACTAAAAAATTAAAAGGAAGGCATGGACATTGTTGACTGAAAAAGAGGGACTGTATTAAAAGGTAAGCTATGTGCGAGAAATGGTCCCCAATTGACTGCTACTTAAAGGGAGAACTTTTGAAAGTAAAGAAATCTGTAGCAAACGAAATGCCACAATGGAATGAAGGAAGCTTATGACATAAACAAATTCAACTGACCTAAACAGAGGCCACGCATTATACGGGAATCATTTCAGCTGAAACCAGTCCTAGGCCCCCGTAAATGAGAGCCTCTCTTTTCCCTGCTTCGAGACAACATGAGTTTTATAAGTCTTTTGGTGTTTAATATAATTATATTATTCCAAGGCTAGTAGAGTACTGGAAGGAAATGCTAGTGAATCTTTGCTTTTATAACTACAAGACCGTTCAAATCTAAAACTCCATAATAGAACTCCACAAAAACAAACTGGCAAATTGAATTTTCTATAGTTCACAAACAACCTGTATAATTGCATACATATATAGGAGTCATAGAAAATATTGGTAAGCCAATTTTGACAAAAAAATAATTGATGACGGGAAAAAATTATCTGCATACCGTTCTGAGTTGGCGCATTCATAGGTTTTTTGTTAGCAGCAGGACCAATCCTCATGGGCCTAGTTGAACAGAGAACACCATTCATTTCACTCATAGCACGCTGTTGCTCTCTCTCATCCCCAAACTTAACAAATCCATAACCCTTCGAGCGTCCAGTTAACCTATCTATAACAACTTTAGCACCCTTAACAGATTGGTAGACAGCCTTGAATGTTTCCTGCAGGACATAATCTGTAACATCACCCGCCAGATCTCCCACAAAAATTGTGTACTCAGGAGAGTCATCTGTACGCTTATCTCCCGCACCAAGACTAGCCCAGTTCAGTCGGAAGCTCTGTTCAGAATTAGGCATCAGCGCACCGTTATATCCTTGCAAGATAGTTTCAGCAGCAGCATGAGTCCTAAATTCCAGGAAGCCATACCCCTCAGATTGGCCTGTTTGCTTGTTGCGAATTACCTTAGCAGATACTAGCTGTAAACAACAGGCAATTAGATGAGATTTACAAGGATTTAAAAATCATTCATGCCTGAAAAACATGATTGCCTTTGATTCGCAACAAAAATTAAGTGCTTCCCCCAACCATATACACACATCAGAACAAAAAGGGGAAGCAAAAACGCAAAAGAAGTACTCCATATACCTTTTGCTGGAAAAATGTATCTAACGAAAAAATCCTAGCAACCACAAATCGATAGAATCTGAAAAGAAGTTAAAGCATACCTCGCCAGTGCTGTAGAAGCACGATGAGAGATAGGCCTCGTCCATCCAGTACTGAAGGTCGCCAATCCATAGAGATCGAACCTCATCGGCGGCGCCGCCAGCAGCGGAGTTGGTTGGCAGCGCACCATAGTGTTGTTGTTGTTGTTGCTGTTGCTGGTGCTGAGGCCAGAAGTGAGGCTGCTGCGGCATCGTCATCCACTGCTGCTGAGGGGGCTGCTGCTGATCCATCCCCATAGGTGGTGGTGCCATTCCTCCTGGTTGCTGCATCATTCTCGGCTGGAGCTAAACCCTAATTCAAACCTCGGGAAATTTGGGGATTTGAAAGGAGGTCTCTCACTACGATACGGATAAATAAATACGATAGGGTTTCGTGTTTTATGAAGGGAATTAATCGGTGATTTAAATAAAGTCGCGCCTTTATCATCACGCTTTCATGATATAAACTTTTTTTTTCCTTTTTCCCGCAATATATGTTTATCTCAAACTTATACAGATATCCTCCCTTTCTTATAAATATATTCTTTCATTCTTGGACTCTTTCCAAAAAATAGAAGCACTTCCTTTTTTGAAAAATTCTTTTTTTCTTTGAGGCAGGATCAGGACTCATTTCTACTTATTTTTTTTTATCTCTTTTATTTTACCAACCTACATTAAAATTCGTACAGTTTGAAAGTTTATATTTTCATAAAACGAAGGAAGTCGTATTTTCATAATATGAATATTGACTTATTGTATCTTGTATGATTGGAGAATGGCATAACAGTTTTAAGGGATAAATTTAGTACTTAGATGGCAGCTCCAAATCATAAACAAATCAATTTGTTTTTAGATACTCAAATTTTAGATTTATCAAATTTGGTTTCATGTTTATATTATTAGTGTAGTTTAAATAAAACAGTGTGTTTTTAGTTACTCAAATTTAAAGTTTTTCATATTTAGTTGATGTTTATGTTATTAGTGAAGTTTAGTTGGATGTATATAATAAAGAAATATAAATATAAAAGTGAGACCAACTTATCGGACGAATTTTAACATAATGCTTGATTTTTTTATTAATGTCTACATCTAAATATATCAAATTTAGATATTTGTACCCTATTCTCAATAGCCATGAAATGATCATCTTAGGGTGATCCTTTTGTCGACGGATGCTCCTATTACACTCGTAGTCTCTGAAGGATGAGAACCAACTATGTAGCATCTACATCGAGAATTCAAGTATTGTATACGCCATTAGTCCGATCCTTTGTCGGAACTACCCGTAATAACGAACTTGCAAAATGGATTTGTTTATCATAAAGAGATTGGTCGTCCCTGACCCTGCTTCACCTTAATTGTTATTTGAACAAGTAAAAGTTCTGTCTTGGTTCGAGTGGGGATAACATTTCTCTTCTGCATGTCCATGGAGTTTTGAAAAATCCAAACATCTCAGAGATAGAGAGGTAGGAATTTCCCGAACGAACCGCACTCCTTCGTATACGTCAGGAGTCCATTGATGAGAAGGGGCTGGGGAAAGCTTGAACCCAATTCCTACAGTGATGAATATGAGCGCAATTGGAAGATCGAGTTTCATTGAAGACGAAGACGACATATTCCACTCATGAGCTATGTAGTTTGTTTTCTTATGTTTTATTTGTTTCATCGCTTATTTGTTTTAAGTTATCTACACCAATTTGTATTGAAACATGTGTCATTTCAAGATATACCATTTTTATGGGAAAGAATGAACGACATAATTTTTTAGTGCATGAGTAAAGATATATTAAGATATCGATTGTACTTAACTCTAATTTCTTCATACTTTTCGATATGAACATATGGTACACTCTTGATCGTAATTGAGGTACTTCTTGACAAGCTTCCATAGGGAGGTGAGCTGCCTAAGATTTTGACTTCATTTTTTAAAGTGGATTGACTCTGAATGGTCATAAGTTATGAGGAATTGTCCTTTGTTTATGAGATAAGAGAATGTAGGTTTTGAAGTGGTGCTAGCCGATCAATGAAGACGGCGTCGTGACTTCATCATTGTAAGGCCACCCGCAACGCGTCTCGCGGGTGGCTCGTATCTCGTCCCGCAGAGACGAGACGGCGGCGAGACGTGTTGCAGCGCCCCGTCTATTTCCCGTCCCACCGAGACACCTCACGGGCTGTCTCGCCACGCGCTTGCGTAACGTGGCGCACTCCGGCGCCATGCGTGACGCCCACTCACCGGCCCGCGAGTGGGCTTCGTCACGCTGAAGCAATAAATCATTTTTTTAAAAAAAATCAAATTTAATTAAAAAAATAAATAAATAAATCGAAAACAGTAATATTACCGTTTTTCGACCCTTTTCCTTTTTTTAATTTTTTTACTCTATAAATACTCCTATTTTATTCTCATTTCACACACAAATACACATCAAATCCTCCAAATCATCTCCATTTTCTCTCCAATTTTCATCTAACCTCTCACCATAAAATGTCCGGCGACGGAAACTCTGGCGGTGGCGGCTCCAGCGGGCAGTGTTGTCAAAATGTCGTTCGGGTCGCTCGGGTCGCACGGGTCGCCTGGGTCGAGACCATCACCGCCCCAACATGGGTGGGTTGATCGAGATACAGGGTCGCCGTTGGGTCGAGTGGGTCGCCTGGGTCGCCCTAAACACATGCTATCTCTGATTTTTTCAAATCTCTTACATGTTTTCTGACTCTCTGAATCACAATTCTCTATATATAAGCATGCACCACGTCAAACTTTTCAAACCTACTTTCTACACTTTAGAATTCGGCCTCTTCACTCTTAATCAAATAAAAAATTCAAAGATCTTTTGCTGCCACCCTTCATATATTCCTTTGTTTTGATATTTTCAGACAATGATATCAATTATTTATTGTGTTATGACTTCTGAATTGTTTTGATATTTTGATCATTTCTATTTTCCACTTTATCTCTATTCACATGAATTGCGTCTACATTTATATTATTTGATATATTATAAACATTAGAGCAATATATTTATTTTATTTAATATTAAAAGGCAAAACAATTAGCCTAGATTTGTGGGTCTCTCGACCCAGTCGAATCGTCGACCCGCGACCCGAACTTTTACCTCATCGACCCGATGCGCCCCGCGACCCTAACAACACTGCCAGCGGGTTTGACATCAACGCGTTTGGCGACTGGGGGGCATGTACAACGTGTTGGGTGGTTCCGATTCTGGTTTGTCTACGCCGGTCACCCAGGGCTCGTCGACGCCGGGGGGTTACCAACCACCCCATTTTGATGTGGATGCATACGCTCGTCCCTCCGCCCCGAGGTATTTGCAGGGATTATCCCAAATTCAGGAGGATTATCCGGATGAACCCATCCGAAAGGAGGATGAGGCGGTGGAAGCTCCAGGGCATTCGACGCCGTGGATGAAGAGGCAGAGGCAGCCGAGGAGGATGAGGATGTAGGCCGGCATCTGTACAGCCGCAAGAACACGATGGTGGTGTACAACGCCTGGATCAGAGTCTCGTACGATCCCATGGTCGGGAATCAACAATCCCGGAAGTGCTTCTGGGAAAAGGTCACTGAGGCCTACAACGAGATCAAGCCAATAGGGTTCCGCCGCCGCACATTGAAGATGCTCCGCGCTCACTTTGACCGAGTCGACAGGGAGGTCAAAAAATTCTGCGACATCTACAAGAACGAAGCGGCTCATTACCAAAGCGGAGCAACAGGAGCCGACATTCTGAGATCGGCTTTGCGAGTCTACTTCGACGACACCGGCAAAGAATTCAGACATGTCGATGTCTGGGAGGCCGTCAAAGACGAGGAAAGGTGAGCAGGCGGTGTGCGGTCCAGCTCGGACTCGACCTCGAAGAGCACGAAGCACACGGCGGGTGGCCAATACTCGTCTAGTGGGGCGGTTCGGGCAGCGCCGCACAAGAGGCTGCCTGTAATACCCCAAAGAAATGACCTTAGTCGGAAATTGATTTTCCGATTAGGAAACCGGAGAATCAGGACTCTTGTCGAATAATTTGATATTGAAAATAGTGGTTGGATATGTGAAAATATGGTTGGTCTGTATATGTGCTAAGTATGTTGGTATGTGATATTGCTTGGTAGATGTCATGTGGAATTCTTGATGCTATGGGAACGTTAATTCAAAATTTAGAAGGAAATAAATTGAAATATTAAAGTGTATGATTAGAAAGTGATTAAATGAAAATTAAGTGTTAGAAAATAATATTAAGAAGTGTAAAACTTGTATATCAGGTTTTCGGCGATTGTTTCGACAACGAAAATGGCCAAATTAATTAAAATAATTAATGAGGGTATTGTAGCCTTATAATTAAGTATTATGAGTATAATTTGAATAAGATTAAGAAAGAAATTAGGATTTATACGATGTTCGTGTAGAAAATTCGATAGAAGGGCATTTCGGTCTTTTTACACTAATTAAATCAATTCTTTCTCTTTGTTTGGAAAGTGCCGATTTTTACTCATCAACTAGGAATGAAATGGCTGCAAATTTTATCTTAATTATTATTAGAGAAGTCTAGAAATAAGGCTTTACAAATGGTTTATTTGAATGTTGCTGAGTGTCTCAATTTTAGCCATGAAAAATGCTAATGTTGGGAGACTAACTTAAAAATATGAGATGTCATCTTTCTTCCTCATTTTTCTTCTCTACAAAAATCGGCAGCAACCTCTCTAAAATCACCATAGCTATTTCTCTCACATTTTTCTTAAGTTTATCGGCGAATCGAACGTGTAATCGCGTAATCGGGACTTTCTCGAGGTATCTCTCTCTGCCTACCTTATATTTATAGCATTTAAATAAATGAAAAGTAGAGGGTGGAGGGCTGACAGGTTTGGAATAATTGAGAGGTTGTAGGGGGGAATGATTTTAATTCTTGAATAGTTCATGAATAAGTGGTTGCTGTGTAGGTTTAAGCATGTTTTGATAAATTATTTAGAACCTATTGAACTCTAGCATAAAGATTTCATGAGGATTGAAAATACTCATTTGATTTTATTGTTTTTATGATTAAATATCTAGCTAGATAAAATATATGGTTAGTGAGATGATTAAACATAAATGGAAATAGAATTTGATATAAATGTTTGAATCAGATTTAATCCCCTGTTTTTCAATGATCTGTTCCGAATTGTTCGGCATGTGTAGAACAGTGAAAATTATGGTTTAACAATTTTTAAAACCCCTTTGATGAGTCTAGTATTTTGGAGAATTTTGGAGTTCGTTTAATACATCAATAAATTGTTATAAAAATACATCTATAACTATCATACTTTTCGTAACGCAACCAGTTTTTCTGTGTTTTATCTGAATTATTCAGAGTGCTTGAGGTAGAGGTAAATTTGATGAAGAAATTACTAAATTGACTATCGAGTGCTTGAGGTAGAGGTAAATTTGATGAAGAAATTACTAAATCGACTATAAGGTATCTAGATAGTGTCTGAAATTTATAAAGAATTTACAAGTACTTTTAGTATTTATAACAATTGATTTGAAAATGCTGCCAGAAATTGTCTGATTTTGGTAGTCTGTGGGAAAATGGTGATATCTCTTAAATCATTAGGAAGTTTTGAATAAATCTTGTTGGATTATAAACTAGACTTCTTTGGGTATTTTTAAATGTCAAAGATAGTCTCTAAATTCTTCTGAATGAAGGTCGAACATTAATGATAAATCAGTCCAGTGCAGTGGTTATGTTGAAGATAAATGAAGAATTTATAGAAATACTTTACATTTTACATATAGAATATTAATTAAGAATAAATGTGAGAGTTTGGCTTATATGTAAAATTATATTCTCTATGGATTAATGTATATTACAATGCTATCAAGGTAGTTACGCCCAATTATTAGCCATGTCAAAGAGTAAGGGGTTGGAAGAAAAAGAGTCGTCGAAAAGAAAGGTTTGGAAGTAAACACCATCCAGGTATCATGCTCAGCACTTAATAGGCCTAATTCTCTTGTGTGCTTTTACGTGATAATTAAATGTTCTTATGTGTTTTATGTTTTTATATGCGAATATGTAACTTGTGAACTCGATGAATTATGATTAATTATGGAATAAGAGACTTATGAAGTTAACTATGAGGGGATAATGAGTTGTTGAATGGGTTGATAATGAAATATGGAAAGGGAAGAGTATAATGGTGATTGTAAAGATGGTTAGATAAATGTGGAGATGGGCGTTAAGGTGAATGTGATAAGTGATATATGTTGATGAGAGGTATACAAATATGATTACTTGTGACGATATCTGATCTATCTGTGATGATATATGATTGTCTGTGTTGATGTGTTATTTTGAAAATTGTACTTGACTGTGCTTACGCCACGTGCTTGAGTGTGTTCAGTGGGTACAATTGGCATGCCATGGGACAGCAGCGCTGCATTATCTGTGATCTCTCGTCTTCTGGATAACCGAAGCGAAGATCGTCTGATATATGATATATGTCTGAAATCTTATTTGTCTCTATATGCACCCTCGGGTGATCTGATTATATGTCTGCACCCTAAATGGGTGGTATGCGCGGAGTCCTCTTGAGAACAAAAATCCGCCTCTGAATCTGATTCTGTTTCTGATCTAGTCCGCATATCCTAGTCTGTCACTAAGCACATAAAAGGGGTTATGCTTGTTATGGCATGCAATGATGTGTGTGATGTGTATGTGTGTTAGTATGTGGATAAAAATGCAGTATATGTTTTCATATGTGAGGATATCAATGATTGGTATCTGTGTTTCTATGCATGATATTGTGCGAACTAGCATATGTGATCAAAACGCGTAATAATGCGTGAATATCTGGAATATATATGGTAACTTTGATATGATGTGTTGATATCTAGACTAAGTACTTGGATTTTGTTATGTGATTCTATTCGGTTCATATACTTGTGTTAAGAGTTTAAGATTTTGTTATTGTGATTTAATGGCTAAATTGATCAAATATAAGGGATGATATATGTGACAAATGTGATAATATAGGAATTTATATGAAACTTTTGTTATAATTTGATAAGCTAATATTTTATACATTAAATGGATTATGTTACATGGTTATGATGATTTATGATAAATATATTGAAAACCTAAGAACTTGCAAACAATGTTTATGGCGTATGCGAAGAATTGTATTACTATACACTTTTGTTGACATAGTTTGGAAATTTGACGTCGTGGATGATTGATTTGACTGTTAGTACAAGTATATTGACATGATCAGGTAATGGATAAGTAAAATGCTTATGAGTTAAAGATAATTCAAAATATTTGTCTATATGTATGTGTTTGATTATGTGAAAATGTTGGTGATCTATATATGTGTTAATGTGTGAATAATAATTGGTGATGTGCATCTTACTTTGTATTCTACAATATTGGTTTACAAAGTGATGTATGATTATAAATCTGCTAAATTCAATGAGATGAAAGATGATGACTGTTGATATGTTCTGGGATTGATATGACTCATTGTTGGTTTCTGGGCATGTGATGGTTATAGGGGAGATGCTGCCTAAATTGTGTTAGAAATTAATAAAATGATAATAACATGATGGAGGTGGTAATAATTGGTAAATAAAACAATGATAGGAATTGTTAGAATTTTAAGTTGTATGATTATTACTTGAAGAGAATTTTGGCTAAAGTGCTGAGTGGGCTACAAGTTAGTTGGCATTGGAGAGTACCTGTTGAAGTTCATGTCTGTCTCAGCGCTGCATCCTTGGTGGCTCACTGAGCTCTATTAGAGATAGATCTTTTAAATTGTTAGTTGTGGCATGTTAGCACTAAATTTTTATATTAAGTTATTTTTGCTATAATTGTAAATATTAAATAATAATTTAAATATTTGGTTTTGACTGGTTCAGAAAATGAAAATTTTAAATTGCCATACCTTATGGTACCTGAATTGTGACATCACATATTCGGCCTGCAGACGTCGGGTAGGGGTGTTACACTGCCTCGCAGGAGGTTGAGGGCACGACAGACGATGCCAGGGGGTCCTCTCGTGGGCGCCGTCGGCCGTAAGGGACCAAGGCGGCGAAGACGGCTAGAGGGAGGAGGGGCCGAGGCGAATCAAGCCAGGCGGGCTCTGGCTCGAACACCCTATTGTCCATGTACTTGACCGCCACGATGGCGGACACTTCCCGCATGACGCCTCCACAATACCAAGCCCATCTTGCCGGAATTGAGTATATGACAAGACAAATTGGTATTCCGCCTCCAGGTAGCTTGAATGCACCGCCACCGCCTTCGGGAGATGATTCGTCGGCGGAGTAGTTTTTTTAATTTCTATAAAATTGTATTTTAAATTTTGTTTTTTTTTAAAATTTATTTTGCCACGAATTTAATTATGTATTTTTTTTAGGATTTTAAGTTGTATTTTTTTTTATTTAATGAAGTGTGTTTTTTATTAATTGAATTTGTTGGAAAAAAATAAAAAATGAAATTGAATGAATAGTAAGTTAAGAGATGGTTAAGAGAAGGATAAGAGATGGAGGGTTGCAGGTTCTGTCTCTTAGTTAAGAGATTGAGTGAAAAGTACAGTAGGGCCTATGAATAGTTAAAGGATGAGACGATTAAGAGACGGATAAGAAACCGCGTTGGCCTAAGAGTCTTGTTTTGATTTTATAGTGAGAATAACATGAGTAAGGGTGGTTGTAATGTATGGTATTTGTATTTTTCTTATTATAGTGTTTTTTTGTATATTAAAGTAATGTAATGTTAATGAAATAAAATATGAACGATTTGGATTGCAAATGTGAAATTGCGAGAAGTTTTACATATTTATTTGTACACTCATGGATTTTTGAAGCAAGAAGTATTACAAATATTTGAACTTTTGCACCTACTATTTGAATAATAATCCCAACTGAAATTTAATTATCTGGCTCCATTATGTTTACAACTAATTTTATACTTTAGTGAATAAAAAACAATTAAAATTGAAATACAAATGATAAAAAAGTACTCCCTCCGTCCCAGGGTATTAGACTCGTATACCATTTTGGGGTGTCCCAACATACTTGACCACTTTCTATTTATGGTAAAAAATTAAAGAATTTAAGTAACACCCTTATTACAATTAGGATTAAAATATTGTTAATTAATCCAATGTTAATTGAATGGAAATCGGTACCCAACCCACCAACATCATTTCATTTTTATGTCTTCTCTCTCTTCCAGACTCAATCCCTCATTCTCTCTCCACGCCTCTTCCAAAAAAAACCTAGATCTAACATTTTCTCTCAAACTCACGCATCCATGGCTTCCAACGACGAAATATGTGAGCCTAATCCAAGCGATGATGGGTGGGTTAACCCCCGACGCCCCCTTACTCGCTCGCCGTGGTGGTCTGCTGGCAGTGGCGGTGGCGGAGGAAAATCACTCGTCGTGGTGCAAGGAAAGAGGAAAGCTCAAAGTTTTTCAACCTCCTGCCCCCCCCCGTTGTGCCGTCTGTTGAGTCCGCCGAGAAAGCTCCGATTGCCGACGCCACCACCCCTGCCGTAAAGAAGTTCAAGAGCGGTCAGCTGAAATTAAAAGATCTGAAAGCTGTGTTTTGAAAATTTCAATTAGGCGCTAAATGTGAATCAAAGTGAATCAAAATTTCAATTTAGTTTTGATCTTTTCATAGTCATTGATTATTTTAATGTTTGCAATACATATTGTTTGAAATATGCTCAATTTGAACTTGACGTCGTATTTAGCATTCATTAAATATGGATACTTTTAATATGAGTAAAGTTAATTAGAAATATGCTTTGAAATATCAGTAAGTTAAATGCATGCATACAAAAAATTAATTATTCCATTTATTTTAAATTTAAAAATAAAAATACAATATATCACCTAATCTACTTTATTACCAACTTCATTTACACCACTAAACACCACCTCCTAAATTCCTGTGCCCAATAGAAGTGAGTCTAACTCACGGAGGGAGTAGTAGTAATCGGTTTAAGCAAACAAATACACGCTTCGCGATTCACACACGCAGCTCCTTTCTCCGGCAGCTCCTTTCCGGAGCCGCCTTTACCGTTTTACGGTGATACTAGGCTAGTTTTGCCTTCCCTTGTGTAAAGCCTTCAATCTTCCGCTTCCAAATTTGAGCTTCTCGGTTACATCTCAATGGCTACTGATCACAATCAAGCCCCATCAGGTTCTCATCCCCTTTTCACTTTTCTGCAAATCAAATTTTCAATATCCGAATTCCACCTTTTTCCAATTATTACTGTAAACTATCTAGATTGAAAAGAAGTCTATGTTGCAATATTGGGATTGAACCCACTGGCTATTTACTTGTCTATAATTCCATGGATGCAGTATACCTCCTCCATTGAACCTAGCATATGTCCCACTATCGTCTAACAATTGAGCTGCATATTTTAAACACACAAATTTTTAGGAATGAGATATTAGCAGACTTTGCCTTTTTCCTGGCCTCTTGGGGAAAACGAAATTGGAGAGTTCAATAGCAGATTAGCCATGTCAAAATGAGTAAAATTGAAGCTATCTAGCAGAGTAAGGATCTTTAGATAGACATGTATGTATGTGGTAGATGTCAATCAGCTAGTTGAAAAGGGATATTAATGAGATTGTATAAGCAAATGGGGGATATACATATAGGACATGTATCGACTCCTTTTCTCAAAACCAAACCTCTTAATGTTTATCAGTTATATCAATGTTATTGTTCTGATTTTTAACATGTAATTAAGATCCCCCTACACCTTCCTACTCCTACTGATAAAAACATGAATCTTTGTTTCAAAATTAGGCGGCTAGGCGCTAGGAAAAGCTTAACCACTTCCCCTTTGGCCTTATGTGGCCCATGCTTCATAATTCTAGGAAAAGCCAGATCTCTATTATGAAACTATCTAGGATGAAAAGAATTGAACATTGATTGGGATTGAATGCACTGGTTGTTTACTTGTCTATAATCTCGTGAGTTGCTTTGTTGCAAATGTTATCTTTCACCATATACTTCTGGCCTTTGAAATGACTGTTCCGAATGTTCTCATTTATTTATTTTTATACATTTCTGCTGTTTTAGTGTTGAGAGAAAAATCTGAACTAGTTTGTTTGTAACTGGGAAATACGTTTTTCTTATTTATGATTACAGAATATTTAAGCTTCCTGAAAATCTTGATGGTGCGACCACATTAGTTTACCAAATTATGCAGTCCTCTTTTAGGCATGGATTAACTTCAACTTTGGCCCATATGGTTTTGATATCATGAACATGTTTCCATCCTTATCTGCCTTCTCACAGTCAAGTCTTTGATTGACTAATTCATCAATGACAATGCCTGAGCTGTTGGCAATTGGCTCCAACTTCCCGTTATAAGGATTCTCCATCATCTTGTGACAATTTCCATTATGTGTGCAGAGATGTTGTCTCTCAAGCAACATGTTGAATTTCGTTACTGATTATCAGATAGATACTCGCCTTCTTGAGCGAGTTTGACATTTTTACTTGTGAGAAATTACAACTTATTTCAGTGATTTTCTTATTGGGGAGAATAATTTAAGTCTAAAATACAATTCTTATTTTTTTTCTAACTTCGTGCATCAATTCCATGGATGCACTACACCTCCTCCATTGAACCTACCGTAGCAAGTTAAGCATGTCCCACTATCGTGTAACAGTTGAACTGCATAATTTCAACCAAAAATATAGTAGGAATGACTTATTAGCAAGACTACCTTTTTCGCAGCCTCGGGCAAAAAATATTAGAGAGTTCAATAGCAGACTAGCCATGTCAAAATGGGTAAATTTAAGCTATCTAGCTGAGTAAAGATCTTTAGATAGACGCGTATGTGGTATATGGCAATCAGCTAGTTGAAAAAGGATATGAATGAGATTGTACAAGCAAAGGAGGGATATACGTGTAGGATATGCATCGACTCCTTTTCTCAAAACCAAACCTCTCATTTATATCTGCGTTATTGTTCTGATATTTACTTGTAATGAGGACCCCCTACACCTTCCTATTGATAAAACATAAATCTTTGTATCAAAAATTGGGTGGCTGGCTTCCCCAAAGTCATAATGATTAACCTGCCATGATGGTTTTATAGTCACAAGTCACTATTTTTAAAATATATTCTGGTAGTTCTTGTCATTCCAATTTTATGTTTGCGCTTAACAGTGTTTTCATTGTAAACAAAAAATATTTCTGCATCCCTTCCCACTTTGAATGAACGATACCAAAGTTATTTTGTTCAACTTTTAAATGCCAAGCGCTGACATATTTCCCACTGTGATTTAGACAGCCTATAGTGTAAAAGTAAATTACTTTTAGTTTATGACATGCGATCCTTTTACATCCGCTTCATCAAGATAATTGCCTCAAGGAGCAAAACAGTAGAAGGATTCTTATAAATGCTTATTGATTTATACTCTCAACTTGAATAGCCAATATTATTTTGCAAAAAGTCACAATCTAAAGATGCTCATCGCTGACATATAAATCATGTTGCCTTCATATCTCGGCTTCTTTACTTTTTTCTTTTGGGTCTGTGAGCATCGGGTGCTTAGTGAATCCAGAGTTTATTGGCGCATACTAATCGTGTCAGTCCTTGTGCAGATGATGAAGTCAAAGAAAGATGTTGGGATCAAAGAGAAGCCTTGCCTGGAGAGCCAATTTGTGCTGTATGCGGCCGCTATGGTGAGTACATTTGTGATGAGACCGATGATGATATTTGCAGTCTCGAGTGTAAGCAGTCTCTTCTCAGTCGGTTATCAAAATCAAAGGCTTCACGCGAGCAACCATCCCCGGCAAAACTTCTAGCAATGGATGAATGCTACTATGTTCGAGATGGAAATAATGAATCTGAGCCTCGATGTCTAAGCAATAGTCAGACTGAGTTGCTCAGGAGAAAGCTTGAAATATCCGTACAGGGAGATAATACCCCAGACCTTGTTCTGTCATTTGCTTCGTGTAATCTTCCTCATAAGCTCCTTCTAAATCTAGAAGCAGCAGGATATGAAATGCTGACTCCTGTCCAGATGCAGGCAATTCCATCTGCACTATTAGGCCATAGTTTGCTCGTCTCAGCTGAGACTGGCTCTGGGAAAACTTGTTCCTTCCTCGTCCCAGTTATCTCTCATTGTACAAAGGTAAATAACAACCCACAAAAGCCATTAGCAATGGTCCTCACACCAACGAGAGAGCTTTGTATACAGGTGGAGGAACAGGCAAAGTTACTTGGTCAAGGTTTACCTTTCAAAACTGCCCTGATCGTCGGTGGTGATGCCATGGCGGGACAAGTTCATCGAATCCAGCAGGGAGTTTCTATGATTGTCGGGACCCCAGGGAGGCTTATTGATCTTCTCACTAAGCATGAATTTGAATTGGATTCTATATCAATTCTAGTGATCGATGAAGTGGATTGCATGATCGAGAGGGGATTCCGTGAGCAAGTCATGCAGATTTTCTTGGCTTTGTCGCGGCCCCAAGTGTTGATGTACTCTGCGACAATCTCAAAAGAAGTCGAGAGGGTGGCTGGTTCGATGGTGAAAGATCTCGCTGTTATATCAGTTGGCAAGCCCAGCAAACCTAGCAAGGCTGTCAAGCAGCTGGCGATATGGGTGGAGTCAAACAAGAAGAAGCAAAAGCTTTTCGATATACTCACAAGCAAACAGCATTTCAAGCCGCCTGTCGTGGTGTTTGTGGGTTCTAGGCTTGGGGCGGATCTCCTCTCTGAAGCCATAACAATAAAAACTGGGGTGAAAGCTGTATCAATACATGGAGAGAAAAAAATGGAGAGAAGAGATATATTGAGATCATTCTTGGTTGGCGAGGTCAGTGTGATTGTGGCCACAGGAGTGTTGGGACGGGGGATCGACCTGCTGTCTGTGAGGCTGGTGATTGTGTTTGACATGCCGAATTCCATGAAAGAATACGTGCACCAGATCGGGAGGGCGTCGAGGATGGGAGAGGATGGTGCAGCTATGGTGTTTGTGAATGAGGAGAACAAGAAACTGATTCCTGAGTTGGTGGAGCTCTTAACATTGAGTGGCGCTTCGATTCCTCGCGAGCTCGCCATTGCGAATTCACGATGCTCAGTCTCAACCAGCAAGTCTCACAAGAAAAGAAAGTATGCTCACTCAAGGTAGCTTTTTTCCTTTCTGCAGGAGACATGAATGAATCTCTCCTCTTTTCTTCGATGAGAATTGAGAGATACATTTTTTGATAGGTTTATGTTTGAGGATTGTGTATGTCATGTTTATAGGAGATGACAGGAATCGTGGTTTTATTAATTGCATCTTTTTGCTTTAGTATATGCAAATGATGTTTAATTGACTACGATGTTTTGTTTCGAAGTGACCCAATGCATTGTTTAAATTTATTCGATTAACGATTTAATCAAGTTCAATTTATAAAGTAATTATTTAATGCTAGTATATGAAATGTTGAATGAGATACCGAAGAGCGTGTGCACAATACTTAATTAGTCAAACTTTATTGGTTTTGGATTTTTATCAGATCGATCTGAAAAGAATCTTGATAATTTTAGGTTGAGTTAGGTTCGGATACCCAATAAGAAATAGTAGTTTTTTATTTAAATCGCGATAAATTGTATTATATCATTATCATGTTGTGTCAATTCGAATTATACTTTTTTTTATTATGTAACATCGGTTTTAACCGTTTAGTCATTATCATGTTGTGTCAATTCGAATTATACTTTTTTTTATTATGTAACATCAGTTTTAATCGTTTTAATTCGAGTCATTATCATGTTGTGTCAACTCGAATTGTATTGTATCATTAACGGTGGGGTTGCAAATTTTTGATATGACGCGATATACACTAACACGCATAAAGTTAAATGAGTTTAGATCCTTATTGAGTTGATCAAGTATGAATCCGACAATTTCAAGTTGGATTTGGCTTAGGCACCATTAGATTGGAACGATATCGGATTAGTCCGATAATAACCCAACCCACATACCAAGCTAATGCATTATTTTAACAATAAAAAGGACGTGTTTTACAACCCTTTATAGTTGGAAGACGAATTTGGCTGGTATTTTCTAATTTAAAAAAAGTTCAAACTTTGGATATAAAATCCTCTGCATCAATACCAAAACACAAACAAATTCATCTTGGCACAAAGAATGTGAGATGGAAGGGTAAGAGTGTGCATTCCACCAAATAAGGATGAAAGCTCATGAGAGAAAAAACAAGGAACTTTTGGAAAATAAGGATACAAAGTTACAGATGGTCATGAAAGCCCTTGCATCTACAACAAAACATAAACATATCCCTCAATTTCATCACTGTAAAATTCATCTCCTGCTCTACACTTTTGGGATGTTGGCCACTGCAGTTGCTTGAGAGTTCCAGCACAACTATGCTATACAAGTAATCAAATCAGGTGCAAATAAATGTTAAGCGTATTGATCATGGAGCAGCACTGGCTTCCAGTTTCGTGTCACTTTCTGCATGGACGTCATTATTTGAACCGGAAGGTGGATGTTCAGCAATTTGTGTCTGGGTATCTTTCATATTCTCCTGGACAGCCTAACACAGACATCAAGTTTAACACGGGGTAACATACTAGTTTATATTTTAAATCATGTTAGCAAAACTTTCTGCTTTCTCTTACCTGTAAGAGCTCGGTCATCCTGCCAGTTCCATAGTTGAAGAATGGTTTTGTTACAGAAGCACTCTGCACTGACTCAGTTGAAAAAGGCTGAGTGTCTTGCTTTGAGACTACGCCTGCATCTTCTGCTGGTGATTTAGTTGCTTCCTTACCACTATCAGTTTGAGTATCCGAAGATTCTGAAGAGCCCGAAATGTCATTCTCAGTTGATTCAGTTGGATTTTCCTTCTCTCCTAGTCTGACCTCAGAAGTGCCTCCTTCATTGAATGGATTGGTGTCATTCTGCTCAGTCCCTTGGGAAATTTGATGACTCATGTGGGGTTGTGCGCCTACAAATAACTGGCTAACAGGTATAGATTTATCCGGAGGCAACATGGATAAGGGTTCAGCCATATGGACATCTTTATCTCCGAATGACAACACATGAGAGGTCCTGGAGGCATCTGAAGGCATTTGGTTTGAAGTTGGCAATCCATTTTGAAAACTGGTGGGTTGAAGCACAACAGGAACAACAGTGCCTCGTGCACCCACTGTTGGGACAGATGGAGCTGCTAGTGGTGTTCCGCTCTTGCGTTTTGAAGGCCCTGGTGCTCCAGCTTGGATAGCAAGTTTCTGGCGACGGGACCAGCCACGGTTTTTAGAAGGGAGCTGGACGTCATTTCTCCTGATCATTTGAAGATGAGGAGCAACATCGTTTTCAGCTGTGACCGGAACATAATTTCCTGGTTTAAAAACAACACCCCTCAACTTTGTAGTGGAGTTTCCAATTTGAACAGTAAGCAAATAACCAGCATCAAATGTGGCCTCAACAACACCACCTACTGCCTGGCCTACCATACTGTTGACTCCATCAGCTCGGTCAGCTCGCTGGGGATGGTATTCTTTTGCTCCTTCATAACCAGGTGGTGCATGAGCAGCTTGTGCACGCTTTAGGCTTGGATCTTTGCGAGGACGACCACGTCGACGCTTTAATGGAAGTATTGAAAGGCCACTTGAGCTCTCGCCTTGATTGTAATGATTCATCCTTAAAAATATAATGAAGTTTCACCTACTAGCCAACTCTCTTATGGTCCTACGCTCCTGCCAGACACAACAAAATATCTATTAAAGGAGTACCTACCTAGGTTAAATTTTCTTATACTACAAGATATGTACGCAAGAAGGTTGGTGGTAAAGTTAACACAAAGAAACTGGGTTGACTCATCTATTCTTGAACAGCAGAATAAGTAGCAAAAGTTCAAAGCAAGAGGTTACCTTTAAGCAAAAATTTCAGGAACTGATGATTTTCAGCCAAAATACGTAAAGAAAAAACCTATGGTTACAAAATTGCAGGTAACCTGAATGAGCCAGTAATTTGTGAAATTAACAAGGTAAATTCTTCCAATGATCTTTCTATTGTTAGTTTGTTTCATTATATATTTTAAGTTGAAGGTCAAAATGCTGAAAAATGCTCTACCCTTTCAAGTTTTTTGAACAAAAACAACAGGGCAATAAATAATTTAAACCAAATATCAACACCTAAATTCTTCCAAATGAGTCCTTCAAAGTCCAGAGTATTTAATTTGACATGTTTGTATAGACGAGCCCAATAAATTTTTGGAGGGCAAGCACTACGGCTGACAGCTGACTCTCAATAACAATCAAGTAGGCCAATCAGATTCAGGCTGGACTTCTTATTCGCCATATTTTTTGTACCATGTAGGCCTCAGGTATTGCCAACGGCCAGTGGGCCACTTTGGCTCTTAATTAAAAACTTACGTATTTAAGAAGTAGCATAAGCATTTAGCATTGTATTAATATCATAATCAAGCATTGTGTTTCCATCTTGAAGAAGCAAAATTAAGTGCCGTGAGCTGAACTTCTATTTCCAAAACATCTAATAAAGGCCCTATCATTCAAAGGTTAAAACAAATCAGCAAACCTGTAACTGATAAAATATTAGTACTAGCATATATTTATACACATGTATAGAAAGAGTAAATAAGCAAAATTACAGAAAAGTACACACTGGACTTTCCAATGTAAGTTCAAATTTGAACATCAGACTACGAGGGTTAAACTTAGATTGAATTGAATTGTTAATTTGGATGGTGGCTCTGAGCTTTATGAGGTCGAAACAGGCAGTGGAGGGAAGATAACTTAACGAATGAGTTGTAGCAGCCGGCGGAGGTTCGGAGGAAATTGTAAAGCTATCTGAGGTTAACCTAGCTGCTAGTGGCGGCGGCGGAGGCTTGGATGGGTGGGAGAGGAGAGGAATTTAAATCATATTTAGATTTAGGGTTTTTTCAAAACTAAAATTGGCTAAACTCGGTCAATTTCGGGCTAGCATTTCCAAATCTAGCTCAGTCCAAGCCATGGCGAAGCAAAAACAACCAAACAGAGAAAATTTAGCAAAAACAACCAAACACAGAAAATTTAGCAAAAACAGCAAACGAAGCACAGTATGAGTAATCAACAGATTCCGGAAAAGAAGAGATTAAAAGAAGAGTATAACTATAAAACACTCGGTTCCCCCATCACTGGTAGTATAAGCAGACACAAATAGGTCAATTCAAAATCGGACTAACCTCAGAAATACACTCTCAACTCGAATTCGAGTTCACCGAAGCCGCATAAATTATCGCCGGATTTGGTTCTATAAACCGGCGGGAAGAAGCTAGGGTTTTTGCAGAGGAATAGACGCGCCTTGTTTGTTTGTTGAAATTTTAATTACGCAGTTTACTAAGTTTGTGTCTCTCTTAAAAGAATAAATAAACACTATACTACGTATTAAATTAAAATTTTAAAGTTTTTTTTTTTTTTTTTTTTTTTTTTACTCCTATATAAGGAGGAAGGGTGAAATTGTTTGCGTCTACCAGGGGTCGAACACGCGACCACCTGGGAAAGGGACACGGATATCCAGCGCTGGTTGCCACTAGAGCAACTTGGCTTGGATTAAAATTTTAAAGTTAAATAAACCAATTTTTTGGAATTTGATATTCCCTCCAACAATAATCGTCACTCTTATTATATGCACAAGTTTTAAGAAATGTAAAAAAAAGTTGGTTGCGTGGGATCCATTTATGATAAAAATGAAATGTGACAATTATTATGGGACGGACCTAAACATGCACAAACAAAACCGGCCCGGCGGTTAACCGCCGGTTCATGAACCGGCACCGGAGGTTCGGCGGCTCAAGCGGGCCGGTTCAGGTTCGAGAATATGATGAACCGTAACCGGGGGTTTGCCGGTTTGAACCGGCGGTTCAACGGTCCCAACGGGCAGATTCCGGCTGGGGCGTAGGGTTGCAGGCGAGGTGTGTAGAAAAACCGGTGGTTTCTGACGTAAACCGCCGATTTCTGATGTAAACCACCGGTTTCTGACGGTTCCAGTGCTTTTTCAGGTGGCAGAGCGTAGGTGGCAGTGTATAGGCCTGAAAACCGGTCAGAAACCGTGGACTGAACCGCCGGTTTTGCTCTAAACCGCCGGTTCAGGCGGTAAACCGGCTGAATTTGAAATTTGAATTTTTTATTTTTTTATTTTTTTATTTCTTCCAATTTTACTCCTATAAATACCACACTTCCTCCATCATTTTTACTCACATCATTCTTGTGTTAACAAGGATTTCCTTCTCAATCTTCATTTCTCTATTCTCTCCTCATTCTCTCTAATTGCTAAAGTTATTTACTAGTTACTACTTACTACTATATTTGTTGTTGTGTTCGTAATTTACCATTTATTCAATACTCCATATTTCATACATACTACTTTCATTTATCACTATGTCTTCTTCTCGTGGTGGACCGGGACGTGGTGATCGGGGCAAAGGAATTGCCCAAGATCAAAGTAGTCGTCCCTCAAAATCAAGGCGACCTAGTCGTCGAGAAGTTATGGAATAGGTTTCCGGAGTGGCGGCTGAACGCATGCAAGTAAGTTCTAAGAAATTATTTTTACAATTCATAATTTCATAAGATTGAGTTTTTAAATTTTTTTTGTGTTCCTACTTGTAACTTCAACTTATATAATATTTATAGATAGAAGAAGATTATAGGATGACCATGCTACTCGCTGAAATGCATCAAGGTCGGGGCGGGGGCGGTGGTTCCCAACAACAAGATGACGAGTACGATGTGTCTATATCGTCGGACTCGGACAACAATGATGATAGATCTCATTCTCGTATTCCGTCTAGCACCGGCGGAAATGAGGAGATGCCTCCTCCATCTCCACCCACTAACACTACAAAAGCTTTGAAATATGATATTTTTGTTAAACATTACAAGAAGGTCCCGGTGGTGATTCCAAGTCCTCATGATCCGCACTCTCAAGAAGAGACATCAGCGTTTCATGCATATTGTAACTATTGTAATAAAGTCTACAAATTTGCGATTGGTGGGGGATATGGCACCCTCCATCGTCATTTGGTGACAAAGCATCCGGTAGAATGTGGCACTACCTCTACCCAAACCCAACTAAATTTTCAACCCGGTGGCTCAGGTTCGTCAGGTACGCCTCTTTTTAAATATGATCAAAAAATTTTTGCTGACGTTATGACTAGATGTGCTGCAATGAAGCATTTTCCTTTTAATGTTTATGATGATAAAAAAATTTGAGGTTACTATGCAAAGTGGTTTAAACGTAGCTATCAAAAGAGTAGGTCGAATGACCGTTCAACGATCTATCGTTAGACAATGTTTAGAGAAAAAAGTTGAATTATCACGTTATTTACTTAACTTGGGCCACAAAGTGAACATTTGCTCAGATGTATGGACTGATTGTTTTAACCGGCATTCATACATATTACGGTTCACTTTGTGGACAATAGTTGGACTTTGAACAAGCGTTTAATTGGTTTTAGAGAATTTGAGACACCACACACTGCACCCGAAATTGCTTCTTTAATTATTCAAGTTTTGAATGAGTTTCAATTATGCAATAAGATATTTTCTGTTGATTTTGATAATGCAACTGCTAACACTGCAAGTATTAGTGATTTGATTGCGGCTTGGGCTCCGGTTATTGGAGGTAAGTATTTTCATCAAAGATGCATATGTCATATTTTAAATTTATGTGTACAAGATGCGTTTGAATTATGGCAAAAGCATGTTAGTCCTATTAGAAATGCAGTTAGATTAATCCATCAAAAGCCAACTATTGGCAAAGCTTGGAAGAAATATTGCCATCAAAAGAATGTAAGATATACAAATTTTACTATGGATATGTCTCATAGATGGAATTCGACATATGATTGTCTGAATTCTACTTTGACGCATAAAGATTCTTTATGTGATTTTTTTTAGAACCTATCCCGTTCATGATTTATATCTTTCGTGTAGTTGTTGGGAACATAGCGTGGCTTTATTTAAATTGTTCAAATATTTCAAAAATGCAACTGTTGAATTATCGTGTGTTTATTATTGCACTGTTGTTCGTGTTTTAGAGCATTGCATGTATATATCACTTGATTTTAAAACTGCAATGAAAAATACTTACTCTTCACCTGAATTGATGTATGTTTTATATTATATGATTGAGAAATGGCTTAAGTATTTCAGTGACATTCCAACGGTATTTTTGATTGCAAAGGTCTTGGATCCTAAATGGAAATTAGTCGGTACCTCCAAGATTTTAGATTTTTATTATAATAATTTGAGTTCTATTGATCTTGGTCCACTTAAAGCATTGCAATCGGATACCAGTGACGAATTCGGAGTAGACCTCTCAGAAACATTTCAAATAAACATCCCGAACCGGTCAATTATCCAACAAACCTTCGAGTTTAACTTGCGTGCTCTCTACACCGAATATGAAACCAAGTATAACAGTACCCACCAAGTCAGAAGACCTCCCCCTCCTCAACAACATAACATTGGCTTCGCATTTCAAGCCGATTATGATGACCCGCAATCCCAATTAGCCTACCTATACAACTACAGCACCGGCAGAAGGTCCTCAAGTATGGTAAATGAGTTAGATTTATATTTCGATTCACTCTTTTCCTTTGGTGATGAAGGTCCTACTCCTCCCGCCCAAATCGACGTCCTCGATTGGTGGGGAACACACGACAAAGATTTTCCTATACTTGCGTCAACCGCCGACCAAGCCAAATAGGTAAGTAAGGACGTGGGCTTTGATTCCCTAATGCAAATAAGCATTGAGGATACGTAGGCACCTCAGCTTAAATTTTAAATTTAAGTTGAGCTCAAGTCTTTTTTCCTTTATTTCTTTTTTTCCCATTTGTTTCTACTTAAAAATATGCAAATACAATTAAATAATTGTATTTGTATATACTCTAGTCGATGAAATAGATTTCTCTATAAGGCTAAATCCAGGAAACTTTTGACAATTCTACTATAATTGTTGATTGTTAGACTAAACTCAACATTTAAAGTTGAATTGTTAAAGGTGTCCTCAATTTAGTTATGTAGAAAGATCTATTTCGCCGACTAAGAGTATATATACTTATAAAATTATTGTTCAGAACTTCTAAGTCTTTTTTGTAATTTGTAATTAGCTTCGTTGTTGACTAGTAGTCTCGTTGTATTCAAATTTTTGTTTAAGACTTCAAGACCTCAAGGTTTTTGTGATTTGTAATTGTTGTAACTTGTAATCTCAATAAAATTGCAACTTTTATCGTGTTTTTTTGAAATTTTATTTACGCACATTTCATAGATAAACAAATAAAAAATGCAAAAAAAAATTTGACGAACCGCCGAACCGGCCTGGAACCGGTGGTTCAGGCCAAAACCGGCGGTTTTTGAACCGGAATCGCCGGGACCCTTGGCGGGCCGGTTCCGGTTCATGGGGATGATGAACCGTGAACCGTGAACCGCCGGTTCGTGAACCGCCGGTTCATGAACCGGAACCGGCGGTTTCGACCCGTGTGCATGCCTAGACGGACCGAAAAGGAAAAGAGTGACAATTATTATGAGACGGAGGGAGTATATTAATCACGAAAACTAAATAAATTGTGTACACATTTCCAATTCTACAACACCAGATCCCGAACCCGTGTGCTCTAAATCAATTAAGCAAATCCTAGAAACTCCACAAAACTATTGAAGAATTAGGGTTAGGCCTAATAATTTTTAATGCTACAAAAACACGCACGAAATTAACAAAGGTTCAAAGTCAAATTTTATTGACTTGTGTCTTTTTGGAGTCTACTGGTTAACAACCTGATAATTTTGAATTGAGTTCGGTTCATTCAGTTGGGATAAGTTATTAAAAAATACTCTCTCCGTCCCAGAAAGATTGTCCATTTCCTTTTTCACACTCGTTTTACAAAAATAATAATAAATAATTAAAATAGAGAGAGTAAAGTAAAAGAGAGAATAATGTAGAGAATAGTCTTACCTACATTATTCTTTCTCTTATTTTACTCTCTTTCAACTTTACCTATTATTATTTTTGCAAAACGAGTGCAAAAAATGAACTGGGACAATCTTTCTAGGACGGAGGGAGTACGGTGTATTATTATTTTAGTTATATGTATTTTTAAAAAAATTATACACTTAGTTTTATTAGTTATGTTTGTGTAAATAGAGTTTTAATCATATAATTTTAATATCAGGTTTTAATGGTATAATCGTGTCGTGTCAATCCAAATTATATTGTATCATTAACCGATCGTGTGCAAGTCGTATTCGGATTTGAAGGTAGTAGGCCGGGTCATGTTAAAAAGCATATAATATCCAATCCACAACTAAGACCAATCATACACCATTAGATTTTAAAATCAGTGGATGAGAATAAAGCTCACGGATTTCAATAAAATAGTAGATAAAATACTCCCTCCATCCCTTAAATATTGTCACACTTTGACCGGATACAGATTTTAATAAAAAAAGTAAGTGGAATGTGAGTCCTACTTTTGAATATCAATTTTATAATAAAATGTGAGTGAGAATGAATTAGTGGAATATGGGTCCATTACCAAAAATGATAAAAAGTGAAATTTGACAAATTTTGTGGGACGGACAGAAATGGAAATATGTGACAAATTTCAGAGACGAAGAGAGTATCAATAAAAGGTAAAATAGTCGATCTGTTGTAACATAATAATTTTCATGATTTTTTTATATTAACATAACGTATTATAAATATCAACACAGTGACATTAGAATTTCAACATAAGTATCCGAAAATATCAACACATTATATTGTAGTACATGCATTATATTAAAAAAAATTGATGCATTTATTGGTATAAAATTTGTTTATCAATATATACAAAATTGAAAAAAAATGATAAAATTTCATCATCTGATCATCGTCGAAACATATGCAATTGAGATCTCGTTAGAATCCTTATGAAATTACCTTTTGTTTGATATATTTTTTACGAAAAAATAATTTAAATCGAGAACATTATGCAAATTTAAAGTTTTAAGATAGTTTTGAGAATAGCCTTTATGTTTATTTAAGTAATTTTTTAATTTGAAATATAATTCACTTCACATTATTTCACCCACTAGATCTCTTAATTTAATGGCTAAGATTTAGTCTTAATTTGAGATGGTTAATTAGTTAGCAATTGATCACAACCTATAGCAGGTCAGATTCATGTTTAGTTTGAAAATATTCAGATTGGATTCGGGTTAGACCTTATTAGTTAAACATGATGAATGAGTTGAAATCATGATGCCATGTTCCTCAAAAGATTTTTGTCATATTTTCTATCCAAATTATCCAATTTTTCCCAATATGTGACATGTAGTTAAAAATCGAATGATTAAGCAATACAAGTAGATGGAAGCTTTTGGGATAAGGGGAACCCAGTCAATGTTGTGATGTAGTATATTGTTAGATTACATGTAGTTAAAAATCGGATGGTTAGGTGGATGATGGGGTACGAACTAAACAAGCCCAACAGCAGTGACGGCCCATCAGCCCAAAGCCCAAGGAGGAGTATGAGTTCGGCATTACCAAAGAGTTCGGAGGAGTTCGGCATTACCAAAGAGTTCGGCCTCAGCCTACAGCTCGGTAAAAGCCAACCAATCAAGCTCTGCTCTCAGGTCGGCATCAAGCTCTACTCTCAGATCGGCAACCAAAGCAGTTCGGTCTCGGTATTCGACCGAACAAGGAGTTAGTGGACCCATACAGGATGTCCAACACACCCACTACCACGTGATGTCAGTTCAGGCCACGATCGTAGGCCATGACCTACGCTTCACCCACGATCTTAGGCCATAACCTACACGACATCCACGACTTAGGGTGGTGATGCAAGCCATGATCTGAGTTCATTATATAAATAGAACTTAGATCTGATAGAAGAGGTTAGAATCTCTCTAGAGAAATAATCATATAGCAAGTCTGTGTTGTAAGCTGTGATTCGCAGATCAAGCAATACAAACCTGCCCCCATTTCTCCCCGTGGACGTAGATTTACCTCAGTAAATCGAACCACGTAAAATTCTCTGTGTCGTAATTTATTTTTACGAGCATTTATCATCATCGAAAATTCGCGGAATCATCACTGGCGCCGTCTGTGGGAAGCAGAGAACAAAATTTGTGATAAAGCGAATTTTTGATCCATTTTTTCCACCCAAAAAATGCATACCAGATCGCAGAGTACCCGTATTCCTGCCCGTGAGAACCAGGAGGAAGCCAATCCATCCCATAGGTCGGGAAAACAGCCTAGGGATAAATCCACCACCAGTTCTCATGGTGGAGGAACAAGCCGCTCCAAAAGCCGTCACACCGAGTCTTCCCAGCAGCCCGATTTGAACGAGGCTGTCAAGCTGTTTTTGGCGGAAAAGCAGGAGGAATTCTTAACCTTCCTGCAAAAAAGCCAAAAGCAGCCGGGGACAAAAACGGCGGATTCTCCCTCTCCCTCCATACGAGACAGTCACTACCGCAGTAGTGTCATGTCTTCCAGAAGAAAGAATCCTCGGTACCGGAATCACAGGAGAACTCCATCTCCTCCATACCGAAGAAATGTCGGGTTCGCCATGTACGGAGCATTGAAGACTCCGTTCTCGGACGATATTACCCGAACTCCCCTTCCACAGAACTACCGAACTCCGTCGATAACTTATGACGGACTCGTGGATCCTCATGACTTCCTGGGACGCTATCAGTATAATATGGCGAACCAAGGTCTCAATGAGGTCCATATGTGCAAGCTGTTCCCCGAGCTGCTCATCGGGAACGCCAGAAGGTGGTTCGACAGCCTTCCTCAAGGCAGCATTAGATCCTACCGAGATCTGATGGATGCTTTCCACAGGAGGTTCTTTCAGAAAGCGGAAGCCCGAAATACTTCGGCTCAGCTGCTTTCTATACGTCAAGGTCGCGACGAAAAGATCAGCGACTTCCTGACGAGATTCCATAAGGAATGCCTACAGGTAGATAATCTCAATGATCTACTTGTCATTTCGGCATTCCAAAATGGAATCCTGCCCGGAGCTCTCTACAGAAAGCTCGTGGAGTGCGGTCCGCAAACAGCTCAAGAGATGTGGGACCTTGCGGACAAGTTTTCTCGTGCCGATGAGGCAGACCGTCGAAAACGGTCTTTAGACAGCTCATCTAGAGAAGACAAAAAGAAGCCCGGTCATAGCGATCAGAGGCATCCTCGCCGAACACCTTCTCCACTAAAGGAGAGATAGCGGTCATCCGAGGTGATCGAAAAAGAGCAAGTGTGTTCGCAGATTGCGCTTAAAAGTGCCGAGCAATCAGTTCGGCACCATCAAGCATAGCAATCACAGCAGCCGGAATCAGAGGCCGGCGAAATGACCGAAGTCACACCGGAGCCGAACTCGATGGTGTACGGCACTGAAGCCGTGATTCCGGTTGAGATCGGCATATCCAGTCCCCGAACTCAATTTCTCCTCAGAAATGAATGGTGACGGACTAAGAGCCGAACTACATCTGGCCGAAGAAAGAAGAGAATTGGCCTGCATAAAAGCAGCCAAGTACAAGGAGCAAGTAGCCCGGTATTATAACCAAAGGGTGAAAAAGCTGCAATTTCAAGTGGGAGATCTCATCTTGAGAAACAACGAAGTAAGCCGAGCAGAAAAGCTGGGCGAACTCGAACCCACATGGGAAGTTCCATATCGGGTGTCAGAAGTCCTCGGCAAAGGGTCTTACAAATTGACTCACGTGTCAAGAGCACAAGTACCCCGAACATGGTACGTTTCCAACCTCAAAAAGTTCCATTTGTAAGAGACAGTCCGGTCAATGTGCTTTCTTTGGTTTGCTTGGTTTTTGTTCGTCTCTATGTGCTTTTTATTTGTCTATATGCCTTGTCTGTCTATGTGCGTGTCGTCTCTTACAAATGTTACTGAGGTATCTTGTTCTTCGAAGGCTGATCCCCTTCTTAGAACATATACAAGCCCACGATTGTGTGTCAAAGCTTCTAAAGAGGATACAAGACCACAATTCAGCTTAAACAAGCAGTTCGTCCGAAACGAGCTGCAACAAGCCAACGATTGTGCGTCAAAGCTTCTAAAGAGGATACAAGACCACAATTCAGCTTAAACAAGCAGTTCGTCTGAAACGAGCTGCAACAAGCCCACGATTGTGTGTCAAAGCTTCTAAAGAGGATACAAGACCACAATTCAGCTTAAACAAGCAGTTCGTCTGAACGAGCTGCAACAAGCCCACGATTGTGTGTCAAAGCTTCTAAAGAGGATACAAGACCACAATTCTGCTTAAGAATCAAGCACTTCGTCTGAAACGAACTGCAACAAAAGTCCGATTCTCGCGATAAAACTTGCCTGAATTAGGACAAGGGAAAGTCCAATCCACGCGATAAAACTCGCCGAATTAGGACGACCAAGTTCGGTCAAAGCAGTTTACCTCATAAGACCGAGGACGACCATGTCTAGTCAAAGAGGTTTACTGCATAAGACCACTTCGGTTAACTGGGAAAGTCCGATCCACGCGATAAAACTCGCCGAATTAGGACAAGGGAAAGTTCGATCCCGGCGACGAAAATCGCCAAATTAGAACACAAAGACGAGTCCGGTCAAAGATGTTTATTTCATCAGACCAAAGACGAGTCCGGTCAAAGATGTTTATTTCATCAGACCAAAGACGAGTCCGGTCAAAGATGTTTATTTCATCAGACCAAAGACGAGTCCGGTCAAAGATGTTTATTTCATCAGACCAAAGACGAGTCCGGTCAAAGATGTTTATTTCATCAGACCAAAGACGAGTCCGGTCAAAGATGTTTATTTCATCAGACCAAAGACGAGTCCGGTCAAAGATGTTTATTTCATCAGACCAAAGACGAGTCCGGTCAAAGATGTTTATTTCATCAGACCAAAGACGAGTCCGGTCAAAGATGTTTATTTCATCAGACCAAAGACGAGTCCGGTCAAAGATGTTTATTTCATCAGACCAAAGACGAGTCCGGTCAAAGATGTTTATTTCATCAGACCAAAGACGAGTCCGGTCAAAGATGTTTATTTCATCAGACCAAAGACGAGTCCGGTCAAAGATGTTTATTTCATCAGACCAAAGACGAGTCCGGTCAAAGATGTTTATTTCATCAGACCAAAGACGAGTCCGGTCAAAGATGTTTATTTCATCAGACCAAAGACGAGTCCGGTCAAAGATGTTTATTTCATCAGACCAAAGACAAGTCCGGTCAAAGAAGTTTACTTCATAAGACCGAGGACAAGTACGATGAAATTTTTTCGCTAAGCTGTAAATACACAGTGTTAGAAGCGAAAACAAAAACAAAATTTCATTTTCAAATCTTGTTCGGCACACAACTCCGCTACCCTACAAGATGGCGTTACGCTATTACAAAGGACTATTCTACTGTCCAGGGTTGCTAAAGTTGAGCCATCTATTCACAAAATCCTCGTGAAGCTGAGTTCGGGCGTTCCAGGCAGCTGCAGAATAAGCAGGTCGACGAGATGCTCTAATCGACCTGCCACCTCTTCTCTGAGCCCGGGAAGCCCTAGCACCTCGGCGGCGAAGAGTCTCTTCACGAAGCAGTTGTTGATCTTGCTCACTCATAATCACAGCTCCTCTACGAACTTCAGCCTGTTCTCGTCTTGACGTTTCCGGCTGTTCCAGAGTTCGTTGCTGACTTGGAGTACGGTTTTGAGCAAGTGAATCAAAGGTTTGATCTGGAGTGCGAGCATCTGTTGGCACGATATGCCGAAGGAATCTTTCTATGGAGGGGCGCCGAGAAAGAACAATGTTGTACCGAGAAGCCCAGCGCCGCAATGATGTCACGACTTGTTGGCAAGCCGAGCTCTCCAGCGCATTGTTCCTCCGGAGTACATCATATTCCTCCCACAGTTCGTCAACTCGACTCTGAACATCTGATATGGTCATTCCCCCGCGCACACGGATGTAATCCTCGTACGCAGTCCTCTCAGCAATGGTCGTATTCAGCTCGGCCTCCAGATCATTCTTATCGGACTCTAAGTCCTTATTATCGGCATCCAGCTTCACTAAACGAGCCAGAAGCTCGTCATTCTTCGTCTGATGGGCTATAGCTCTTTTCTCAGCTTCGTCTAAAGCCGAAGAGTACAGCCGTTTCCAGTGAAGTATCTCCAGCTCCTTGAGAGTTGAGAATACAAAGCAGCTACGTCAGTTCGGCATTTCAGCTTACCGAGCAGGTAGTAAACCACAACAGGAGTAAGAGAGTACGAAAGGCTAAACGAAGACACAAGAGCAGAAAGAAGAATTTTTTCATTCATAAGAAAAAAAATTTTTCTATACAAGGAGGGCTTCAAGGCCATTTTACATAAAGGAAGAAACTAAACTAAGAGAAGGGAGACGAAATCATACTTCGCTAGCTTCGTCTCCGCCTTCTCGGTGAGGTTCAGCTTCCTTCTCCTTATCTGCTTCAGCTTCAGCCTCGGCCTCCCTGTTCTCCCCAGCCTGCTCGGCGCCACCGTAGCCGATCTGCTGCGCCTCCTGATCGGCTTCCTTCTCCGGATGCCCGGCTCGCTCGACTTCGGCCTCCCGCTCCAGCGGCTCGGCCTCACCCTCTCCGTTGTAAGTCGAAGCGGGTGAAACGGGTCCCACGGAGGCAAAGATAGCCTCCAGGTTCTCGTCCCGATCAGCTCGACAACTCCGGACTCGGTCTGCAGAAAGCAGGACCGAAGATGAAGCGAGCTCCTCAAGGAGCGGCAGATTCTGAAGCCGAGCTGCTATCTCTCGGCTGTACAGAGGCAGTACGACATCGGCCCCCTGCTCGCCCTTATCGGCAATTAGCCTTACCAGGCTACCGACAAAGGCCGAGAACTGGCTGCTCAAAAAGAGTTTCTCCGTGTAAACACGGAGAGCCTCCCCTTGGGCAACCACGGCAGCAGCATCGCTCCGCTTCGCCTGCTCTCGCTGGATGACGAGCTGGTTTTTGGCAAACTGAGCTTCATCCTGGGCCGAAATCCTAGCAGCTCTGGCCTTCTCAAATTTAGCCTCAGCCTGTTCGGCCCGATGACAAGCAGCCGCCAACTTCCTCTGCATCTCGGCATAGTCATTGGACGCTTTGGAGAGTTCGACGGCGACGAGCTTGGAGAGCATATCGTTCCTCTGAAAATGGATAAGGAAAAAAGTCAACAGAGGGCACCAAAAATACAGGACAGAAGCCAGGCCAAAGAATCAAGAAGACAATTCACCTCGGCGAAGTCCGTGGGCCATAAAAATGGCTCACAGATATGCTCCGAAGGAGGCGCCAAGACCACGTCTTTCTCTGGCGCTCTCGGGGGCTTCTGGGTCCTCCCCTTCCTACTTGCCGAAGTCGACTCCGGCTTCTTTGGACCCGAAGAGGTCTTTTGCCTCTTCGGATTCTTCTCGGCATCAGGCGCCGAGCTGGTAGCCTTCTCTTTCTCCGGCTCCTCAAGCTCGGAGGACTTTCGGATAGCCTTATTCAGCATGAACACTGCCAAAAAGCAAGAAAACAAGGTTAGTTTTCTTCGTTAAAGCAGTAGAGCATAAAGATAAAGAGAAATCCTCACCCTCGGCCTCTTCGTCCGAAGACGAGATATTGAACACGAGGTCGCCCTTGACGAGCTCAGTTTCCGAATACTGTTTCCTAATCATAGGAATCTTATTGAGCTCGCCCTCGAGCTCGGCCAACGGTTCTAACCGAGGATGGGGAATCACGGACTTCGGCCTTCTCCAAGGAAAGCCCGGAGCCGAAGTCCTATTATAAAAAAAGAAACGGTTTTGCCATTTCGGCCACTTGGTTTTGCAGAAGGCCCTAAAAGGCTGTAAGGGGATCAAGTAAAACCAAGATCCCTTCCTTTTAAACTGGAAAAAATTAAGGATTGCCCTCAGAGACAGATCCTTATCTAGCCTACGCAGTTCGGCAGCAAAAGCCGATAAGTGCCTCCAAGAGTTCGGAGTCACCTGACCTAAAGGGAGTTGAAAAAAATCAAGAAGCTCTACAAAAGGTGGGGGAAGAGGAAAACGAAGCCCGCATTCTAAGCAGGCTTCGTAAACGGTGGCATAACCCTCCGGCGGGTCGTTAGCCCTATGATCATCGTCGGGAACCACCGCCTTCCCCCCAGGTAAAAAATATTTCTCGTGAAGGGATATCACAGTATCCTTACTCAAGATACTGTGAAAATACTCTACGGTCTTCTCCCCGGATTCTTTCCGGCTAGAAGACCCCTTATCCCCTTTCCTACCGCTACCCGACACCGAAGAAGAAGAAGAAGACATTTTTCTTACTTTTTGAAAGTGAAGAAAGTCTGAAGAAGCTCTTGAAAGCGGAAGAAAATTTCTCGAGAAAGAGAGAGTATAGAAGACGCAACAGCAAAGGTGTTCAAATGAGGAAGAAAGAGCATATTTATCAGATTCGGCGAAGATTTCAAAATCGTCGCACCGTTTCGAATCCCACCTTTTCAGGATTCAACGGCCGGATTTTACTGTCGCATTTAATGCAGTCACATGCAAGGCACGTCCCCTGACGTCAGCCTCCCCCGTACCTTTATCCAGAATGCCGAAGTGACTCGCTTCGCCGAAGTGATTCACTTCGTCTTTCGGGGGGGGTAGTGATGGGGTACGAACTAAACAAGCCCAACAGCAGTGACGGCCCATCAGCCCAAAGCCCAAGGAGGAGTATGAGTTCGGCATTACCAAAGAGTTCGGAGGAGTTCGGCATTACCAAAGAGTTCGGCCTCAGCCTACAGCTCGGTAAAAGCCAACC
Source organism: Salvia splendens (assembly GCF_004379255.2). Lineage (NCBI taxonomy): Eukaryota > Viridiplantae > Streptophyta > Magnoliopsida > Lamiales > Lamiaceae > Salvia > Salvia splendens. The sequence continues at coordinate 18,303,939 of NC_056052.1, forward strand.
AATCAAGCTCTGCTCTCAGGTCGGCATCAAGCTCTACTCTCAGATCGGCAACCAAAGCAGTTCGGTCTCGGTATTCGACCGAACAAGGAGTTAGTGGACCCATACAGGATGTCCAACACACCCACTACCACGTGATGTCAGTTCAGGCCACGATCGTAGGCCATGACCTACGCTTCACCCACGATCTTAGGCCATAACCTACACGACATCCACGACTTAGGGTGGTGATGCAAGCCATGATCTGAGTTCATTATATAAATAGAACTTAGATCTGATAGAAGAGGTTAGAATCTCTCTAGAGAAATAATCATATAGCAAGTCTGTGTTGTAAGCTGTGATTCGCAGATCAAGCAATACAAACCTGCCCCCATTTCTCCCCGTGGACGTAGATTTACCTCAGTAAATCGAACCACGTAAAATTCTCTGTGTCGTAATTTATTTTTACGAGCATTTATCATCATCGAAAATTCGCGGAATCATCAGTGGACTAAGTAGAGAAAAAAAAATGGAGTGGTTGAACATTTTAATGAGGAGAGAGCAGAGAAAATTTTATTTTTAAATATATAAAATGAATCTATTGAGTGAGACAGATTAAAAAGGAAATGTGGACATTTTGAATGAGAACGGAGGGAGTAGTAGTTCAATATTTAAATGGTTACTTCCTCCGTCAGCCATTAGGAGTCTCATTTCTTGGCGCACGACTTTTAAGAATTATTAAGAAAAGTGGGTGGAAAAAAGTTAGTGGAATATGAGTCCCACTTATATATATTAGTTTTAAATGGAATGAGAGTGGAATGAGTTAGTGAAATGTGGACCCTATTACCATTTATGGTAAAAGCCAACTGAGACTCATATTCGCGGACGGACTAAAATTGAAAAACAGAACTCCTATTAGTGGACAGAGGGAGTATATATTGTTAAATTATATCTAATGAGGTAGATGACATTATAAAAGAGATGTGGGCTAATAAGGATGCTTGGTTGGATGGACGAGCCTAAGTGTATGTTGGTAATTATGAAACTAGAAATTTAATTAAGTGGTTGAAACAAAGACAAACAGTTTATAAATACACAAATTTAGAGATATGTGTATCTGTATCCCTTTTTGAGACTCCTTTTTTGTTGAACTTCCTAAGGTCCAAACTCTCATCAGATGGATTTTTGTACCCAAGATTAAACTTTTGGAGTTCATTTTCTTACTAAATATACTTCACTAAATAAAGAGTGATAGTGTTATCTCTCTCCATCTTTATTAACTGATCTCTGTAAGGAAACACAGCATGAAGATCCTCTACAACAACTCCAACAACTTGATCAATGTTACTGAAATAACTTACTCATTTGTTTGCTATCAAATCTTCAACATCAATGTTATTCTTCAAAAACAAATTGATATTCAACCTAATATGTTCACTTACAATACATTGACTAATGGATATTGTTTGTAATGCCGAACACATTTTCCCATTACTAGTGAATTCCAAAACCATGACAAATATGAATTTATTGTACTATAGGAAATGGTTACAACACCATGTGGTTTCTTATCTCATAATGCTAAGAGCCTTATTTTGTGATGGCAAATATATAGATGACATGAAAGAAGATTGATGCTCTACATATGTTACTGTGTTTGTAGCCATGTTGATTTCCAATGGGATGTAACATGAAAAATGTTTCTACAATACGATAAACGCTAAATTAGCACATAGAGGGATTGTGCAATAATAATAAAATCATACCAGCAAATGATATGTTTGACTAGCTTTTCTTTCTCATGGGTGCACTTTGGGAACATGGCCACATAGACAAGTACTTGACTCAATGTATTTTTCTAGTTATTTATCCAATTTCAGATCTAATTTTACTCTTTTAATTTCTTTCTTTATAATTGACTATGTGTGTGACAGATAGTTGGATGATTTTGATTGTTAGCCTAATATTCAATGCATTGTTAAGTTTTTACAAAACTCAGGCGAGATGATCATCTATAAAAATTATAACAAAATTGGGCATTTAATAATTAAACATTATTAACCATCTGATTGATACGAGTATATCTTTTGAAGACCCCATTAATTAGTTAATTAGTGATTTACCATATCTTTGTGATACGAATATATCTTTGGAAGACCCCATATCTTTATTAATTAGTTAGTAATTAGTAATTTGCCATATATTTATGATACGAGTATATATTTGGAAGACCCATGTATGGTTCGTTGTAGGGTAGGTGCGCCAGCTGATTGTAGGAATATGCCGGAGGGGCATAAGGTCTGTCTGGTTGGTAGGGCGGTGGTGGTGGGTACGGTTCTGGCTGGTAGGCCAGTTGTCCGTTGGCGGGGCTGGTGGAGGTTGCGTCACTGCATGTGAAATCGCCCAGGCGACGTTAGTTTGCATCCATCTGGGATTCCAATTTCCCTACAATTGCGGTCAAGCGCTCGAGCTGTGAAACTAAGGCAACAACCGATAGGTTTCCAAATCCGTCGTCACCGGATCACGTGGCAAGCTGAGAGGCTCCGTACGGTCGACTCCGTAGTTGTTAATCATCACGAGAATGCGATGAAAACACCAGATGATATGAAGATATTAGCGAGAATTCGCCGTATAAAAGAGGTCCTTTCCGGAAGGAATTCTGTCGAGCAACCAACGGATGAGAGAAATTTCGGAAAAAAAGATTAATTTCGCTGACCTTTCGAAATTTGACATTAAATTCGCTGATCTTTTGAAATATGGGATCGAGACATGCGAATTTTTCAGAATAAGGATTTTTTGTATTTTTTATTTTTTATTTTTTTTTATTATTTCCATAACAATATTTATAAATTGACCAAACTACCCTATACTATTTTCCTCCCTAATTCCGATACCTTGTTTATGAAATCATTCCTATCGTATTTATTTTGACAGAGTGAAATGGGAAGTTGAGCTCTGAAAGAGGGCATGTCGGAGTGCGATCGCAGCCATACATGTACATCAATGCGCCACACTCCGACAGCTTACGGTAGCCGCCGCCGCATATGAGGTTTAGGCATATGGAACAGTAGTGCTCAGTCTCTGATCTCTCGTGGAATATGGAAGCCATCGGCATCTGCTCCTCTTTGCCGGAAAATTTCTCAAGGAACGATCCCATGTTTGTTTGTATAAAGCTCTGTTGTAATGGAGCTTAATTGTTATTGCGTATATATAATGGCGAGGGCATTGGACTAAGATTGTTACAAACTGGAATTAATTCAAAGGTAAAACTAAATTCATAGATTAGTCAGTGGTAAATTATTTAGAAGAAAATACAATGGTGATTTTGTGAATGGGAGATGATCAAATAAAGGCATGTCATATGTGTTTAGTAAATACAGTAGGACTGATTTTTCTTAGCCATTTGAGAGGTTAAACAGAAAGCAGTCACGAGAATGGACTGTTTTTAATTAATTGACCTTTTTCAAAATTCGAGAAATTTCAGATTTCATTTGAGGTATGAAAGCAGGGGTGAAAACTTAATTGGGTAGTTTGGTCAATTTATAAATGTTATGATAGAAATAATAAGAAAAAAGAAGAGAAAATTTTAAAAAATATAAAAATCCCTTATTCTGAAAAATTCGTATGCCTCAATCCCATATTTCGAAAGATCAGCGGATTTAATGTCAAATTTCGAAAGGTCAGCAAAATAAATCCATTTTTTCGAAATTTCTCGATGAACGAAGACAGGAAAAGTAAATTACAGAAAAGTAAAAGGTGATAAAAGGTAATTGTATTTCTTCAATGATTAATTCAAAAGATAACAAATGCTCATATTTATAATACTAATACCCTAACTTAATGATCAAAAAATAAATATCCTACTTGCATAGGGGCAAGTAGGCGTCACCTCCCAACAAACAATCGTCCACGGCGGGGAAGGGGACGTGGCAAGCTATCCTGCCCTCCTCCCCTTCATCAAGCAACACTCGTCAGGGGAGACAATCACAACGCGTCTCCCATGCATCTCATCTGGCCAGGACGAGACCGGTCAATTTTTTCTTTGCGCTACGGATAGCCTAAAAGTAGGTTTTGTCTCGGTGGATAATCTCATCCGTAAGTGTCGTAGCTGTTTTGTTGGCCAAATGTTTTAATCGACAAATCAGGAGGAACATGTATGTATAGGGAGTAATTAATTTCTTAATTTAATAGAGTGCATGTGCATCGACTTATCTTAAAAAGTGTAATTATTCGCAGCTTCATATATACATATATCTATGTAAGTTTCATCTAATTGTTGGATGCTTTTGCACTAAACATAGTTCTAGTATATTTTCATAAAATTCTTGGATGCTCTATCTACATTATTCCTCTTTCTTCTGCCACGTGACCATCACATCTCAGCCACCGCTATGTATAAAATGCATATGCGGTTTCAATTATATAAGGGCATCTCCAGTGGTGCGGATGTCCGGGCGGACATCCCCGCGGACATCTCAAAAACATCTCCTGCCACGTTATACGAACTTCCCACTGCGGATGCCACGTCATACGGACATCCCACTGCACAGTGGCGGACATCCCCAAAGACATCCCGGCGGACTTCCCACATTAATAAAAATTCACAAATTCACAAATTAAACAATTTACGGATTTAAACAATTTACGGAATTAAAAAATCGAAACGAATACGGAATAAAAATTTCATTAATTAAAAAAAAAGTACATTACACCAAAATAAAAAAAATACTTTTCAACAATTAAAAACTCCATCAACGACGACCCCCTCCGCTGCCATACTTCTTCAATTATATCGTTCTGGAGTCGAACATGAGCTTGTTTTTGGCGCATGTCGGTGAATGCACGGACTCGATCGACATCGTCATGGGGTATCCCCATGCGTACATTGCCAGTGGCCACGCCGTGGCTTGGACCAGCAGCATCAGCATCATCATTGGCCCAATCAGTCAGCGCTGGACCTTCATCTTCGACAATCATGTTGTGCATGATAATACATGCGTACATGATGTCGGCGATGCTGTCAACATACCACAAGCGTGATGGACCCTTCACTGCCGCCCATCGAGACTGGGGCACACCAAATGCCCGTTCCACATCCTTGCGCGCTGCCTCCTGACGTTGCGCAAAGTATATCTTCTTTTCATCCATTGGGCATCTGATTGTCTTCACAAAGACGGGCCACATCGGGTATATCCCATCCGCCAAATAATAGCCCATACTGTGCTGGTTGCCGTTGGCGACGAAATTGACGGCCAGACCGACGCCCATGCACTGGTCGTTGAAAAGAGGCGACGATTGAAGGACGTTGATGTCGTTGTTAGACCCGGCTACTCCAAAATAGGCATGCCAAATCCACAATCGGTAGTCAGCTACCGCTTCAAGGATCATCGTGGGATTCTTGGCCTTGAAACCAGTAGTGTACATCCCTTTCCAGGCAGCGGGGCAGTTATTCTATTCCCAGTGCATACAATCTATGCTGCCTAACATTCCCATAAACCCATGCTGATTCCCGTGCATATCCAGCAGAGCCTGACAATCTTCGGGGGTAGGCTTCCGAAGATACCTATCCCCGAATATCTCCTTAACGCCCTGACAAAAATACTTCAGGCACTCGCGGGCAGTCGTCTCGCCGATGTGGAGGTACTCGTCGAACATGTCGGCCGCGCCTCCGTATGCCAACTACCTGTTGCGGCAGTGCACTTCTGAATCGGCGTGTGGCCGGGTTTACCAGCCGCATCCTTCCGCACCCTGAAATACCCGTATCGACGCTCTAAAGCACCCACGATACGCAGAAAGAGCAGACGATGCATCCTAAAACGTCGCCGGAACATGTTCTCCCCATATCGTGCCTCCGGAGCGAAGTAATCCTCGTACAACCGACGATGTGCAGCGAGGTGGTCCCGGGGTACTATAGATCGACGATGGATGGGTCGAGGTACCGCCGGCTCCAAGGCCGCTTGTTCCTCCCTATTCGCTGCCTCCCGCACACGTGCTTGAATCAGCTGCATCATGTGTTCATAATGCCCACCACTACCACTACCACTACAACTACCAGTCATTACGGATATATAAAAGAAATTTAGAGAGAGAGAAACTTGCTAAAACAAGTGGTGCGAATGAAATGAAGTTCAACGAGCCGTATATATAGATTTTTAAACAAAAAAATTAAAAATAAAAAAATCGGGATGTCCGCACGGAAGTCCGCGGAACTCCGGTGTCCGTATCCTTCGCGACCTTGCACAATGGCGGACGTCCCGCGCGGACTTCCGGCACGCCGGTCCGACGTACGCCGGGACGGGCGCCATTGCTGATGCTCTAAGTTGATTTGTCTGATCCCTTTCATCGTTTCGATGATTGATCGATGCTATAATAAAAACTAGTCCATTAAGGCATACATAACACTGTCCCGATCCAGGTCCCACGTCCCTTCCACGTTATCATTTTTCTCATTTTCTGTACTAAGTCATAACTCCCACAATCTTGTAGGCCCATCCAGATCAGAACACAAACATTAGATTACACCATTCACAACTTCAAACTATTTTACTTTTAAAATTAAAAACATTGAACAATTATATTTTGAAAAATTCATTGTTTATTCAGAAATTATAAATTACAAACCCTAGAAATTTAAACAAATTACAAACTCTATAAATTAAAAATTACATGTCCTAAAAATTCAAAAATACAATTCCTAAAATTTTAAAATGTTGAACAATTATATTTCAAAAATTCATAGAAATAATGTAGAAAGAAATGAAAATGTTGTGGAGTTAAATAGGTAAATTAATAAAAAAATCGATTTCCAGAGAATCTAAATGGTGAGAGGTTATAACCAAACCGAAGTTTAACAGTCGGTTCAAAATCTAAACTGGCATCCGACGGTTCAACTAGAACCTCGGTCCCCGCAATCTGGTTATTGATACTCCCTTCGTTTTTTAAAAATAGCAACTCTTTCTATTTTAGTACGTTCTTTAAAAATAACAACTTTCAAACTTTCTATTTTAGGAAATCTTTACACCCATATACATCAATTTATTTACCACTTATACAAGTGGACCTCATAATCCACTAAGAGCATCAGCAGTGGCGGACGTCCGCCATTGTGCGTGGCATGCACGGATACGAAATTCCGTCGAGGAATTCGCAGTTCCGCGGCGTTCCGCGGGGAATTCCGTGCGGACGTCCGCCATTGCGTTGACTCCCACAGATGTCCGCGCGGAATTCCCGTTTATTGTGGGAAGTCCGTCGGGAATTCCGCGGGGAATTCTGCCACTGTGCAGTGGGAAGTCCGTATGACGTGGCAGTGCAGTGGGAAGTCCGTATAACGTGGCAGGAGGTGTTTTTAGGAATCCCGCGGGGAATTCCGCTGGGAGCTCCGCGCCACTGTTGATGGTCTAACATTAATTCCATTACTTTTTTCTCTCCATCTCTCATACTTTAACAATTTTTTCTCCCTCTATCTTACTTTACCAATTTTTCTCTCTCTCTCTCTTACTTTACCAAATTGTGCATTAAAACCCATGCCATTTTTAATGCCCTTATTTTTAAAAAATGGAGGGAGTATAAGGCCATCCACAACGCTGTCTCTATACCGTCTCTTAACTACTATTTGAGCACTATTTGAGGGCCCCACTGTCCTTTTTTCCTCCATCTCTTAACTAAGAGACGGAACCTGCAACGCTCCGTCTCTTAACCGTCTCTATACCGTCTCTTAATTACTATTCATTCAATTTAATTTATAATTTTTTTTAAAACCCAATTCAATTTAAACAAACACACTTTATTAAAATTAAAACAATATTACAACTTAACATTAAAAAAAACGAAGACATAATTAAAATTCTAAAAAAATAAAAATGACATAATTTAATCTTCTCCGCCAAAGTTTTCCCAAATGTGCTCAATTAGATCCTCTTGGAGTTGGGTGTGGGCGCTAGAGTCGCGTGTCCTTGCCCGAATAGCCAACCGTTCTTGTATAGATGGATGCGCTCCACTTCGCGGCGGACTACTTGCGGTTGAGCTTCCGGGGGATTCGGGGTCGAACCAATTTCCGGCATCGGGTCCTTCGTCTCGGATAATCATGTTGTGCAAGATTATGCACGTATACATGATGTCGACCATGCTCTCCATGAACCACGAACGAGCCGGGGCTTTGATGATGTTGAAGCGCGCTTGGAGAACCCCGAACGCCCTCTCCACATCCTTGCGCGCAGCCTCCTGCTTCTGCGCAAAAAGAGCCTGCTTTGGGTTCGCTGGCCTGCCGCACGTCTTCACGAAGGTCGGCCACTTCGGGTAGATGCCGTCGGCGAGATAGTACCCCATTTTATACCGCCGGTTGTTGGCGACGAAGTTGATGGCCGGCGCTTTACCATCCAAAACTTCGGTAAAGAGGTCGGACTGTTGGAGCACGTTTACGTCGTTGTTCGAGCCAGGGACCCCGAAGTACGCGTGCCAGATCCAAAGTCGGTAGTCGGCAACGGCCTCGAGTACAACGGTTGGGTGGGTGCCTTTGTGGCCGCTCGTGTAGGAACCCCTCCAAGCCACCGGGCAATTCTTCCATTGCCAGTGCATGCAATCGACACTGCCAAGCATCCCGGGGAATCCGTGCACTTGTTCGTGCAGGTTGAGGAGGAACTGACAATCCTCCGTGGTTGGCCTCCGGAGAAATTCGTCACTGAAGGCTGCCCGGACGCCTCTGCAGAAGTTGAGCAAGCACAAGCGCCCAGTGCTGTCTCCGATGTGCAGGTATTCGTCGAATATGTCGGCCGTTTGTCCAGTCGCAAGCTGCCGGATGGCTGCAGTACATTTCTGCAGCGTCGTGTGGCTGAGACGACTGACCGCGTCGAACCCTTCTCGGAAGAACTCCTCCCTGGCCGCCGAAGTATTCGCTATGTGGAGAAATAGCGGTTTCCGCATGCGGAAACGGCGACGGAAATAGGTATCTCCCCAAATCGGGTTATCGCAGAAGTAGTCGCGTACTAACCGTGCGGCGGCTTCCTCCCGGTTCCGATTGATGTACTTCCGGGAGCGTCGTGGGGGTGGTGCGGCTTCCTCCGCCTCTCGTCGTCGATCTTCTTCGAGTGATTGTTCCATTAATTGGCGCATTTGCTCAAAAGGATCCATTTGTTTGAGTTGATTGAAGATGGAAATTGGAGTGATAGAGAGGATTTGAGAGGAATAGATGTGTGTTTGTGTTTGAAATGAGTATGAAATAGAATTATTTATAGAGTAAAAAATTAAAAATTTAAAAAATGAAAATAAATATTTAATGGTAATATTACCGTTTGAAAAAAAAATTTTTTTTTATTAAAAATCGATTTTTTTTAAAAAAAATGAATTATTGCGTCATCAGTGACGACGCCCACTCGCGGGCCAGCGAGTGGGCGTCACGCACGCATGGGGACGTGCCACGTGTCCCTGGCGCGTGGCGAGACAGCTCGTCTCGTGTCTCTCCGAGACGAGCTACGCGACGAGACGGTCGCGAGCTGGAGACGAGATGGGCGCTGCAATGCGTCTCGCGGGGGTCTCGTCTCCCCGAGACGAGACGCGAGCCCGGCGCGAGACGCGTTGTGGATGGTCTAATATACTCCCTTTGTCCCAAGATAGTTGAGTTATATTCTTTTTTGGCCGTCCTAAGGTAGTTGAGTCATTTCTTTTTTTGGCAAAAACTTTAATCTCTCTCAAACTTTACTCCCTAATTACTTTTACTTTATTCTTTCTCCAACTTTACTCTATTCACTGTAACTTTTATACATTATCTTGTGCCTAAAAGAAATGCCTCAATTACCTTGGGACGGATGAGTATTTTTTTAAATCTAAAGTAACTAACAATTCATGTTTAATTATATATATTTGATAATATTATTTCATCACATACACTTTTTTATTGATAAGAACTTCATTTGTTTTTATAAAAATACACTAAATAATAATTTATGTATTTACTGAAAAAACATTAATTAAAATTTATCATTCATTAAATTTTAATATTTCAATACTTTATATATCTACATATAAGGTAGTGATAAAATGCAAACTCTATATATTGTACAAACTCCAAACTCCTCAATAAGGTTTCAACACAATATCAACACAGTATAAAATTTCAAGATATTGATGTCAATACAGTGTCAACATAACATCAACCGTTGACACTATATTGACATTTTTTGTTGCTATTATTTGTTATCTGTTGATATTCTCCAACGGTCCAGACCATAGTTTGGAGTTTGTATAATATTTAGAGTTTGGATTTGATTACGTCCCTTTACATATATAACTAAATATAGATAATATTTTTTTGTGATATATTGTTAATTACTACTCCATTTTATTATTACTAAATTTAATATATTTTCAGTATTATGTATATTAATTATATATATATATTTATAACAGTAAAATGGTTCGACCAATGGTATTTAACTAGTCTGATCGATTGAACTATATACTAGTAGCTTTGCCGATTCGCTCACCGGTAACGTGGGTTGAAATCAACTGGAGTATTAGATAATGAGTGAATATTCATGAATTTATTTTAATTTTAACTTTTGAAATATATACAATAAATTATTTTAATTTATACAGGTTAAGAATTTTTTATGATTGGAAAAATGACGTGGTGTGATACTTATGCACCGAATGAAAATTTGTGTATTACTAATGGTACGATGTATGTAATGTAATGAAGTTCATAAAGTATTTTGACTACAAAAATCAAACTGTTTTTGAAATTAGTCCTAAAATATAAGTAATTAATCTAATACGTACTAAAAGACGAGGGAAAATCATGGTTTAGAGATTTACCGAATCATCACTGTATTGAAAGCGAAATTAAAATAATAGTAGGAGACACCCATCTCCATGATTGGTCTGCGGCGTAGTAACAAATTAAATGGTTATCAATTTGTTTGGAAATAAAATGACATCAAAATTACTATTTGGTACACGAATACAATATATGTATATAATCATTATACATTACATTGGATTCCAATTCTGCAAATACGAATAATATAGTAATTCAATTTGGCCGTTAATGGCCGACCCACATGCTTGACATATTTTCTTTATTTTTTCCATTTAGTCAGAAATAATTAACACAGATTCTAAATTAAATCATAATTTTTGCTTCCAATTTCTTTTGTCACCAAAAAACGCCATAAAACTATTGATCTTGTGAAGAAATTCATTTCAAACGAAGTAATAATTCAGTCTGGTCCAGACATAATGATTCAATATTGAAGTTTCACTTAAAAAATTCAATAAAAACAGTAGAAAAAGGACTATAACTATATCAATAACTTTAGCTAGCAAAAATATTCAAAACCCAGAAGCAAATAGTATAAATAAATAAATAAATAATCAAAACACATTATATAATAATCCAAATATCAGTCAGTCGCAGTAGTAGTAATTTTCAATTTCATAATTCGAAAAAATAAATGGAAGCTATACGACGTCGTGAAGGCCAATTCGCAAATGCAATCCAACATTTGATGTGCAGTAATCCAACATATCTGCTCCGTCTCCCTCTCCCTCTCCCTCTCCCTCTCCCTCTCCCACCACCAAAAATCACAAGCTCTAAGATCCATCATTTCGAGCTTCTACCTGCAAAAGGAGCTCCATTTCAACGATTTTCTGTAAAATGGGGGAAATTAGAAGATGAAGGTAACGATAGAGACAGGTGCCAGCCACCAAATCCAACCCGCTCGAAACCCTTCAGATCTTCCCGAGAAGCCCAGGTTCCATCCGCGCAAGCAGCCGCGCCGCAAGGCCCACTCAGGAGTCCGTTTGAGGAGGGAATCCGGAGCTCCGACTGCGAAGCGGAGCAGCCGACCCGAGACCCCTTTGCTTAGGTGGAAGTTCGATGAGAATAATGTAGCTGCGGAGGAGGAGGAGGAGAAGGCCGGGGAAGCCTCCCGGAACGGCCGCCGGAGGAATAGGGCTGGGGTTTCCTCTAGGAAGCTCGCCGCCAGCTTGTGGCGGCTGGCGGAGCTGCAGGATAATGTAGGGCTTCAGGTTGTTTTCCATTCTTATAAATCATCAATATTTCTCTAATTAGGTTTTGATTTCTGCATTATGTGAAAATTGAGGCTGTCAGTTTTCATAAATCTTGACATAAATTGTGTGTTTGTGATTTGATTGATGGATTGGTGGGAATGAGCTCCAAATTAGATGGAAGAGAGAGGGCACATTTGAGGGTAATTAAGAAATTTGTGTGTGTTTTTTTTTCTCATTTAGTATTGGTTGGCAGTTGGATTTACTGGTCTGATTTTTAATTCTTAGTGAATGATTGTGATACTAGAGCTCTTGAACCAGCTTTGTTATCCTTTTATTTCATCTTTAAAGATTGCTGCTTTGATGGTTATGGGGTTTAAGATCTTATGCTGTTATGTATTGATTAGGGCTATTGCTAGTTTTTGCATTTCAAGGGATTGAATTTGCTTATTACTTGCAGTCTGGAGGTGGCCATTTCGGAGCCTCTATCCATTGTCATCACGCTGACAGAGTGCATCGTTCTCTTGCTGAGGATCCCGACTCTCCACAGTCTGTCTCTGGTCCAAAGCATGGCCTTCTCTACAAGGTTTACCTTTTTATTGCTGTTTATTTTTGGGTTATCGTTTTCGTTTCTACTATTTGGTTTGAGTGTCGAATTAAGCTCTGCTAAATCGCAGACAGCGTGCAGAATCTATTACATGCATATATCGTATTAGAAACTCTATGTCTTGAAGATTGAGTTATTTGTTAACTCGCTTGTATTCTTTTTCCTTCTTCGATTGAGTGGATTCCAATGTGGCTTCTTTCTTCTTGCAGACTTTGAATACATTTTATTCTAAAATTGAAAACCCTCTTTACACCCTGCAGTTTGAACCTTCTTTTCAATTTCCGAATTATGCGATGGAGGGTGCGACAAAGTGGGATCCTGATGGTTGGAAAGCATCGGAGGAAGTGAAGAATATATTCGGCCAAACAAAGCCTAGCGACGAGCACCGAGCAAGTTCTGCTAAAGTAATATCTGCCCTCAAGGAAGAGCTGGAGCAGGCTAGAGCAAGAATCAATGAGCTTGAAACTGATCGCAGATCTTCAAAGAAGAAACTAGAACAATTCTTGCGTAAACTCAGTGAGGAAAGAGCTGCATGGCGGAGCAGAGAACACGAAAAAGTTCGTGCTATTATCGATGACATGAAAGCTGATGTTACCAGGGAAAAGAAGAACCGGCAAAGGCTGGAGATCGTCAATTCTAAGCTGGTCAACGAGTTAGCTGATGCCAAGCTATCGGCCAAGCGTTACCTGCATGAATATGAGAAGGAAAGGAAGGCCAGAGTACTGATAGAGGAGGTTTGCGATGAGCTAGCTAAAGAGATTGGAGAAGACAAGGCTGAAGTGGAAGCATTAAAGAGAGAGTCGATGAAACTTCGGGAGGAAGTGGATGAAGAGAGGAAGATGTTGCAAATGGCCGAGGTTTGGCGTGAGGAACGAGTTCAAATGAAATTGGTCGATGCCAAGGTGATGCTCGAAGAGAAGTACTCCCAGATGAACAAGCTTATAGCGGATCTTGAGCCGTTCCTGAACTCTAGATCAGATTCGCAGGAGATGAAGAAAGCAGATTTTTTACGGCAGGCAGCCGCCTCTCTTAACATACAAGACGTTCGTGATTTAACGTACGAGCCCCCGAACTCTGGCGACATTTTCTCTGTATTTGAAGATGTCAATTTCGGTGAATCCAATGAGAGAGAGGTTGAGCCAAGCGTTGGCTACACCCCTGCGAGCCATGCCTCTAAGATGCGCACAGTGAGTCCTGAAATAAAGATGCTCAACAAAGACGGCGCTCACAGGAAGTCCAATGTATATATGAACCAGAGTGGCGAGCTAGAAGAGGATGCGAGCGAGTGGGAAACCGTGAGCCACCCTGAGGATCGGGGCTCAAGTTACTCACCAGACGGAAGTGACCCTTCTGTCAACAAGAATTTCCGGGCCAGCAACGTCTCAATGAATGGGATGGAATGGGACAAAGATGGAGGGCAGGAGACGCCAATAATGGAAATCAGTGAAGTGGACTCAGCAAGACTGAGGCAGTTGAAGAGGGTCTCTTCAATATCTAAATTATGGAGGTCGTGCCCGAGCAACGGTGACAATTACAAGATCATATCAGTTGATGGAAGGCTCTCGAATGGTAGGCTTTCTAATGCAGGTATCATGTCACCTGATCACGGCTCAGCAAAAGCTTGCCTTAGCCCCCAAGATTTATCGGGGCAGTGGAGCTCCCCCGACTCAGGAAACCCACACGGGAATCGTGCTATGAAAGGGTGCATTGAATGGCCACGCACCGGGCAGAGGAATAGTTTGAAGGCGAGACTGCTTGAGGCGAGAATGGAGAGCCAAAAGGTCCAGCTGCGCCAGGTTTTGAAGCACAAGATTTGAAACTCCTATAAATGGTGAGGCTAGTTACCTTGTCTTTTGCCAGCTCGACCATGGGCATCGCCGCCAGGGCCTTGGATCATGCGTTAAATGGATCTTGGTAGTCGGCATTCGCAAAGCTAAGGTATGGATTATTATGAGGTATTCTGTGTTAGGAGATAGCAATTTTGCGGATGAGCAGCCTAAGCAAATGGCAGTATTTATAAGTTATGATGTAATATGTTGAATTTTATTGATATAGAGGGAGGGAAACATTGTATCTGTAATTTGGCTTCGGACAGTCTGCTCTGCTCTGCTCAGTTAGTTGCTTCTTTTCCCAAGCCTTGTTGTGTTGTCTACTACTATTGGAATGTAATCTTTTTCATGTCCAAAAACTGCTCTCTTGTTATTAGAACCATGGGATATGGAGGAAGAGGGAAATAACATCATGTACTACTGAGATAACTGTGATCTCATTTTCAAAATTTTAAATCATTCAATAATGTCCCAATCTTTCGATTTGTTGCAAATTTATTCTTTTGTATACGAGTTTGAGGTTGAGACTTAAAAAATCTATTTAATGTCACAAATCACAATTCAAAATAGATGGTGGGTCTTCTTTGGGTTGTCCTCTCTTACAGTTAATTTTGTCAATGAACAAGGTGAATAATTGGATCATGAATTTTGCAGGTATGAAGTTTGTATGTTGAATAAATACAAGAGGCAAATTTGCAACAAATTGAAATTCTTAAGAAATTAAGTCTAATTTTTCTGTGTTTCGAATTACTCTTTTTTTTTCTCAGCAGCTACTTTTTGGTGCTGAAAATAGAAGCATACAGAAGCAATCATGAATTGACCGCAGGGATTACACACAGAATTCTCCAAATTAAATTTTTAGAATTCCTGGAGAATGATTATAATGCAGAACTAGATGGCTATTCCAGCTTATTGCAATGTGGCAATGCACTCGATCTCGATTTTCGCATCCAATGGTAAGGCGGCAACCTGGTATGTTGAACGGGCTGGAGCTGGTGCTGGAAAGTCTGCAGCAGTATAAATCATTAGTAATACACAGGCTAACTTCCACAATAAAAACATAGACAACTATTACATGTTCTATAATATAAGATGGTTACACAACTAATATAAAATTTCCAAGAGAAGAAAGAATTATATACAAAGATTCAAGAACATGAGAAACGGAATTCTGGATAGCAAAGTATGAATAAACATCACAAATATAAACTACTGAGTTGACTTCATTAACAAAACTCACATTTAGCATAAATTTCATTGACTTTCTTGAAGTCTTTCAGATCAGCCAACCTAGACAAGCAAGAGACATAATGTTAACTGGAATTACAAAAAAAAAGAGAAAAGAAGGTTGGTCATAGTTTGTATGAGAAAGAAAAATGGGATGGTTTTTCCCGAATGAAAGTTGAAACAGAAGTACCCACATGATTGTTGTCTTGACAACTGAGGCATAGCTTGCACCACTTGCCTTAAGTATCTCACCCATATTCTTAAGAACCTAGTATAGCACATTAGCTCAAATATTATCAGCAAGCCTCAATCACCGAAAAGAACATCATAAATATTATATAAACCATCTGCAAGTATACATGATAAGTAATTTGTTCTTTGAAAGGCGTCGCATCCAAGTGAATAATTAGGAACAAAGAGGATAGAATAACAGAGTTACTTCTTCCCTAAGATCTCACATCATATTAGCCTCTTAGAGTCTCTTAAGATACATATTACATAGGCCGGCTTGTTAATGAAGAATTATCTTTTCTCAAGTACAAAGTTATACAAACGATGCTTAATTTTCAAATGTGGCACTCCAGGCTATGCTGTGCTGAACATTGATCCATGAATATACCTTTAGATTGACAAATTGAATTGGATCATAGCATAATTATGAAGGTTGACTCAAGGAAACTTGATATACACATTGTTTATACATATAAACTTCAATTGAATTGAACTAAATTGTTCTCATTATGCCTAAACGATTTATAGTGGCAAATCTTACATTCATCAGATAGCCCAACTAGTGAGTGATCTAGCCACAAATGAATTCATGTTTTTAGGCCTCCACAAAGTATACATTTTGTTTGAAAACAGAATCTTAAAAATCCGTACGTGGTGCACAAAGGTTCATATGTAACAGCATACCTGCTCAGTTTGATCTTCTACGCTATCCGAGACAAACTTTCCAGTCTGCAAATTAAACAACGAAAATTCCTTGTAACCACCTTGACACATATTTACGGACTTCATTTCAAATAGAACTTTTCCAACATATACATATTAACATATATATATAGAATTGTGATTTGGGATCAATGTTTGTAAGTCGTCCGATATATCGCGATATATCGCCTGTATCGGTAGGCCAAGGGTCGATACACACCCAGATGCGACTTAGGCGACTAACATTCGAGTCGTCCGATATATCGCGCGACTCGACCGATTAGTCGCCTGATCGAGTCGAGGACGACTTAATGGGCTTCACTCCAGTTTGGGCCAGGCGGACAGGTAGGTGTCTATTCAGCCCATTAGGGTTTCTTTATACATCCCCCACACCCCCTCCCCACGTCCTCCTCCTCCAGAACTGCAGCCGCCGCCGACGCTCCCTCCACCTCCAGAAACTGAAGAACGCCGCCGCCTCTCCTGGACACGCCTCCGGCCTGCCTCATCCGCCGCCTCTCCTCATTCAGGATGAACTCTAGTTCCGGTAATGCTCCAGTTCCTCTTCCTCTCTTATGTCTCTCCTCTCTCGTCTATTATTTGAGTTCCTCAAGCGCTGCATCTGTTCTCTATTGTTATTTTTTAGAGCAACTTCAATTGCTTGTTAGTTGTTATCATGCAAATCGTTGAACATGACTAAATCATTGAACAATATGATGCTGTGTTTTTTCCTGTTGTAATTTGAAGTATATATTGCATATTTTACATGTGTAAAAGGGCAAGTCGCCCGATATATCGATATATATCGGTCTTGAGGGACCTGGACGACTTGTCTGGTGAGTCGCCCGACTTACTATCGATATATCGACTAAGTCGACCGATATATCGACTGAGTCGATATATCGGTCCTATGGCGACGCGGTTCGATTCACCGACTTAAAAACACTGTTTGGGATCTGCTATATACAATAATGTTTCTTTTAGAACATTAATTTTTACACATTACAATGATCAATCAATAGAGCACACTGGTTACTAATTCATATACTAGGTAAAGTTTAAACACTCATTTCTATATATCTATGTATGTATCCGATTACAAACCTCAGGATCAAGTCCAAGAACCCCAGACATGAAAAGCATATTATTTGCTTTGATGGCTTGACTATACGGCCCCAATGCCGCCGGAGCTTTTTCTGTCCGAACAGCTTCCTTCAAAACTAGTTTCAAAAGCACATTAAAATCGTCAATTAAAATCGAAATTCATATAAAATGGCGAAAAACCTAACTAAAGCTTCCCCAATTTCAGAAGTTCACAACAGAAGGTACAATCCGTTGTGCACAAGGTACAATTCGGAAAAGCAGTGAAGCAGAACAAACAAACAAAAAGCACCCCGTCGTAGAAACAACAAAAGATAAGATTAAAATGAGAATGCCTCTCACCTGGATTAGCATCAGTGGAGATGCCTAAGGAGGCGAAAGGCGGCGAGGGGCCGGAGCGACGGAAGTTAGCGGCAGCCAGGAAACACAGCCGATTCCGGCGGCTAAGGGCACCCGAGAGCGTAGAGAGCCGACATCAATCGCCGGCATGTGGAAGCTCCTCGCGGCGGCGCACCACGCCATCACTCTTTTCTCAGTCGCTGTGTTTTTTTCCGATTAATTTGGTTTCTCAGTCGCTGTTGGGTGGAGAGTGTGAAATTATTTGTCTTATTGGTCATAGAATTTGGGCCTATATTGTGACATAAAAAAGCCCAAATGGTGAAATTGTTAGGCCCATCTCTAAATATGCCAAAATAAAATGCGAGAAGCCCCTGTAGGTAAAATGAAATAAACAGAAAATGGAAAATTATTCGGAAATTCGCTATGAAGAAGAGAATATTGGATGATGCATTAAAATTGAAATCATAACTTTTTCTTAATACGAAGCAGAATTAATATGCACACTTTTATGTTAGTGGTACTTGAAATAAATCTTGACCCATAGGGAATAGCATTACAATGAACACCACATATTTTGAATGTCATCCTAATAAAGTTATTTCATGAAAATTCAGGTATTGGTGATTAGGGGTCAGGGAAATTACTGAAATATTGATATATCAAACTTATCGTACCGAAAAAATACTAAGTATGATATGATACTTTACCTAATAATGTAACGCTTTTAGTGTAATAATGTAGCTCGGATATTATTATCACAACCATCCAATCTAAGGATCCAATGGCTGAGATTTGTTTTGATTTTTGACAAGATTTCACTTATTGACCATAATGCACCATTGTGATCATATGATAATCCATATTTATGCTGATAACCTAATAACATAGTACTATCATTTTATGGACTAAATTATTTTTGCTAAAAATGATGTTTATACTCAATAAAATGATATTATTTCAACATGTATAAAATGATACTTGTAATTAATAAAATGATATTCTATTTGTATAGAATGATTATGTTCTATAAAATGATATTCTGTATGTATAAAAATGATATCAATATAAATGATATTCTGCTTGTATAAAATAATATTTTAGCAAAAATGATATATTTCATCCTTAAAATGATAGGTTATTAGGATGTCACCCTAAATATGAGTTATCATTCTAACACACCCCTATATATATATAATAAGTATAATATTATATAACAGTTTGCGATAGATCCTACCGAAATTTGGTGTTCCGTAATATTTCGGCATACCAAATTTCGGTACTAACATACCTTAAAAATGGTACGGTAAAATTGGTTGAGTACCCAATTGTGATTTACCAAAATTTTGATAAGATAAATATGATTTTTACACCTATCATTTTTCCATACAGTATACGATATTACACGGTACACCGACTAATCCCTCTTTCTCATTGGTTATGGATGGCCTTAATATTTAATTATCAGTGACCTAGATCACGAGCATGGATGAATCAATAATGATTAACCAATCGAAATTAAATTACTAGTAAGAGTCTTTAAATGCTGGTTGTCTAGAGCAACCAAATTTGATGTCCGGTTATTATCTTATGCATGAAATTACACTAAATTTTTAATGTTTTTTTTCATGTATATATCTACCTTGGTGAGGTGAATAACATATAATATCTCCATTCTTTTAAACCTTTTTATACTTTCTAATGTCCTATCCCTTTTTAAATCAATAAATACTAGCTAACACTTCAATGCCAATTATTAGGTAGAGATCTAAAGGCATATATGTATATTGAGCAAATAATAATCAATTCTAGATCGATGAAAGTATCCATTTTAATGATGGATGATTCTAGTATGATATAGTACAAATTTGGCCAATATATCGATTGTCAACTCCAATTTGTTCAACAATAATATGAATGAAAAGAAAATCTATTGGAATCAAGTTAGGTGAAATAGGGAAATATGATAACGTCGTTAGTCAGTTTTCTGGTATTACAATTTACAAATACCTCCTCGCCATTACCACAAATTAAATTAAAAAACTTGGATTTGGGAATAAAAGAGAGAAATGCAACTTGTTATTTATTTTTTTCATCTGTAGAACCTTACCTACCCCCACAAGAATCAATAATCACGACAAAATTTCAAAATAATATAGAAGGTGCAAGAAATGAAGAAATCTTTCTTCTTTACGATTCATGCTTCTCGACGTGATTGTCAGTGTCAAAATGTTATTTGTGTCTCTTATAAGTAAACAACATGATTTTCAATCAATCCACATTAAATGCGTTATACATCAAGCGATGATTTTGTTACTAGAATGTTGTTGTCATAAACTATAATAGAAAAAAGTAGCGATAAACTAACAAAATTGTATATACAAACATATTGGGTTATTAAAGGGTTGGAACTATTATTTTTTAATTGATTTCATTCATATGCTTGATGACTATGAATAATATAGGATTAAAATGAAATGAAATATGAATAATTATGTTCATTCTACTAAAAAATATGTTTTATATATATTTTTTTACCAAATACTTTGCATATATTCAAAAATGAGTGTGTGCGTGTATATGTTTGGTGTGTGTGTATATGTGTGCCCATATTATGTGTGTGTGGTGGCGTGTGTATATGTGTGCTGGTGTGTGTGCGCGTGCATATATATGCGCGGGTGTGATATATGTTGTTTTTTTTTTTTTTTTTTTTTTCTCAAACACCATCACGGCGAGGGGTTAAGGCGGACCCCCAACCTGTCTATATCAAAAACACCAAAAGAACATACATCAACCAAGCCCAAAAGTGACTCGGTCCGCACGAGAGATACAAATCACAAGAGCTAACAAAGCTATTATGGTATCCCCACAGACCGGGTACTAACCATCTAACTAACGAGAAAACAAACATAACAAAGCAATACATCAAAATAAAAACAAGGATGATGGCCAAAAGTTGGCAAAATCCCAAGGAAAACAAAAAACCATAAATCAAAACCACGAACCATGTGAAGTAGTCATCCATCTCGATATCTGAATCTGAAGTTCGGATAGCCCAACTGGTCCATCCTCACGAGCGACTTCAAATACCGAGGCGCTGAATCTGCATCAAAGAAGGTGATGGCAGGGGTCTGGACCCCCCTACCTGCCAAAAAATCGGCTGCTCGGTTGCCCTCTCGATAGATGTGAGAGAACATGACCTGCAGCTGTGAGATCAAAGTGCGAATGCGAGCCATGTGGTGTCTCACATCCGCCGCTCCTCCGCGTCCTGAAGTGAACACCGCAACCACTGCTGCCGCATCCATCTCGACCCAAACCTGCGAGGAGAACTGCATAGCCAGTGTCAACCCATGAAGAAGAGCTAAAAGCTCCGCCTCGAAGGCCGACCCAGCTACGAGAGGCGTACAAAAGGCCCCCAAGAGAGAACCGTCTGAGCCCCGAACCACTCCCCCACCGCCTGCCTGTCCCGTCGAGGTGATAAAGGCCCCGTCGGTGTTCAGCTTCACCCAAGGATCGTCGGGTGGATGCCAAAGCACTTGCAGGGACCGTAGAACTCGCCGGCGAGGAGGAGCCAAAGGCATGAAGTCAACGGCCGGGGGCAACCGCGCCAATGTAGGGGGACTAGCACACCCGCCGCCACCAAGATCCGCAGGTGCCGAACAACCTGCCAAATAACATGTGAAGAACGAAAAGAAATGCCGCGATGCTTGCAGCTATTCCTCTCCGTCCAGATAAACCAGTACACCAAACAGGGAATAATGAAACTAATGTGCAAGGCGGTGGCCCTGTGAGAGGACCTCCACCAGAATCCTAGTCTAAGTGCAATATCAGTGCACGTGTGAATGTGTGTGCTGAGGTAAGGGAACCAGCCATCGAAGTAATCCCAAACCGATCTCGCCAGAGGACTCGACACAAACAAATGCTGAAACGACTCGACTGAAAAAGAAGAGACACAACAGAGACACTTGGATGCGAGAGAGATACCACGGGTCTGAACGTAACACTCAACAGGGAGCCTCTGGAGGAGGAGGCGCCAGATGAAGACAGAGATGGTAGGGGTCAGCCCAGCATTCCAAACCATGCGAAGTCCGAAATGTCTAGGGGACCGTGTCCGGATGAGCTCCCAAGCTGAGGCCATCGAGAACTCGCCATCGCCAGTGAGGCTCCATCGCATCACATCCCGCCTGCCCACCTCAATCGGTACAGCCCTGATAAGATCCAACACATACAAAGGCACACCATACAAAGCCAAGTAATCATGCAGTTTATCAACATGCCAAGTATGATCATGCCAGAACCTAGAAACCTCAGCGGCAGGAAGATCAGTCCCGGGCGGACAATAGGTCCTAAGGGGGCGATCCCCGACCCACACGTCATCCCAGAAACTAATCCGCCCTTCACCAAGGGACCACCTAATGAGACCATGAACCTGACCCCTAATGTCCGTGAGACGATGCCAAATAGGACTATCATGCACAGAGTAAGGAGCAATGAAAGCACGACCCGCATGGTAACAATACTTGCGCATCGTGAACTGCGCCCAAAGTGAATCTTGCGCGAGAAATCTCCACCAGAGCTTGACGCTGAAAGCTTTGACGACCTCCCAGAAACGACGGATGCCGAGGCCTCCCTCATCCAACGTCAGGCAAATCTTCTTCTTCCAGCTAACCCAGTGAATCTTCCTCTGCTCCCCAACCATGCCCCAAAAGAACCGGGCCAAGATCTGCTCCAACTCCCTCATCCAATACACATACGGCTTCAGGACCTGGAAGATGTGAAGAGGGATGGTGACAAGGGTGCTCTTGATCAGAGCGAGGCGCCCTCCAAGAGAAAGATGTCTGTGAGACCAGCTGTGAATCCGGTCCACCATCTTCTGTCGGATATCTAAAAGGTACTCGGCCTTCAGCCCCCCCTTATAGATAGGGACACCAAGGTAAGTGAAAGGGAGGAATCCCTGCTGGAATCCACTCGCCTCTGCCACCTCAGCCGCCCAAGCGTCGAACTTCTCAAAGAGGTAGAAATGACTCTTTCCCCTGTTCACCATCTGGCCCGACACGGCAGAATAGTGCTCGAGACAATGAACCAGCCTCTCCACGGACTGTCTGTGCGCCCTGACAAAAATGACAACGTCATCGGCATAAGACAGATGGGATATGGCCGGCGCGCGCCTAGCACATCTATACTTCATATCAGGATGTGTGTCCACGAGCCTATTCAAGCTCCTCGAAAGATAATCTGCAGCAAGCACGAACAGCGACGGCGATAACGGATCTCCCTGGCGAAGTCCCCTCGTAGACTGGAAGAAACCTGCCTGAGCCCCGTTCACAAGCACTGAGAACCAGCATGAGGAGATGCATCGCTCGACCATACTCACCCACCCCGGCGGGAATCCCATCCTCTCAAGCACCAGGAGGAGGAAAGGCCACTGCACTCGATCATAGGCCTTAGCCATATCTAGCTTGAGGGCCAGATTCGGCGATTTTGCCTTCCGAATGAGCGACCTGCCGATATCGTGAATCAGTTCCTGAGCCAAGAGCACATTATCACTAAGCAAGCGACCCTTTACAAAACCGCTCTGGTTCGGCGCCACAACCTGAGGAAGCAGCGGCGCCAAACGCGATGTCAAGATCTTGGAGATGATCTTGTTGGTCACGTTGCAAAGGCTAATCGGCCTGTACTCTGCCCAGGTCGCCGGGCTTGCCTTCTTCGGCAAGAGAATGATGGTCGTAGATGTGAAGCTGCGGGGCATGGGAGCACCTAAGAAGAAGTCCGCCACTGCTGCCACCACCTCTGCTCCAACGATGTCCCAACAGTGCTGGAAGAAAAGAGACGAGAAGCCATCCGGTCCCGAGGCGCTGTCCCCACTGATGCCAAAGACCGCCCCCCTCACCTCATCATAGTCGGGGACTGCACAGAGGCCCTCGCGGTCCACGGACTCTGGGAGACCGCGCAAGAGATCAAGGTCCGGCTGCTCCAAGTGCTCAACGTCTGACGTGAGAAGCCGCTGGAAGTAGTCAACCGCCGACTGTCTGATGTCCTCCTCCGACGTGAGAGTCTGTCCTCCTGCCTGAATGGCGTGAATCCGGGACTTCACCCGCTTCTGTCGCACCCACCCGTGGAAGAATTTGGAGTTCCTTTCGCCTCCTGCCTGATATATGTTGTTGTGTGTGCAATGTTTAGACATTTTTTCAACTATTAAAAATTTTGAAATTTTATTATTATAAAATTGAGATGTTATTGAATTGATATACTGTCGCGTTTGGATCAACAGTATATATTCCTCTAGCAATATTATCTTCTTTTATTTTAATTCCTTCAACTTTATCTTCCCTAACTCCTGTCTCTCTTATTCTGGAGGTGGAGGCTCTAGAGGACTCGGGATATTCAACCTTATAATTAGGGGCTATATAAAAATAATTTTCTTTATCAGATCTAGAGCATAAGCTGTCACTAGATCTTCTGTGATTTTCAAATTCGATTTGAACTTGCCCATCAGGCGTTTGCGTAATACTTAAAGGCCTGTTTTGAGTCCGAGGAACTCGTGGGACAGCGTTCTCTATGATCCAGCTTTTAGGAAATTCAATTTCTTCCCATTTAATAGATCTTCTAGTAGTGATCTCAGATTTTTTAAAATTAGTTTCTATTAAAACAGTTTCATTTATGGATTTATCCTTGATTCTACATCTTGGGTTTAAAGTATGTAGAGGTTTATAATATATTCTGCTACAGACACATATAACCTCAGATCCTGAAGTATAATTATAGCCATGAGTTTTAACATTTAATGTTAAAGCCTCATATATATTAATATCTGATAATGAAAGTTGTAGATTAGGATAAACATTAAAGTATACAGGACCATGAGCTAAACTTGACTGTATAATACCCATTAATGAAGAATTATAATCAAGATTTCTAGCATCTCTCAGGGCTGCTATAAAACTTTCTGGTAAACCTTCTAAAGTTAAAGGTTTAAAGGCAATTTGAACTAAACCTATATGTAAAAATTTATGAGTTTTCTTATAAATTTCAAGACTCTTACTATTTAAAAGTTTTATTTCCATATCCTCTTTATTTAGAGATATGGTTTCCTCTGTGGTTTGGACAACCTGGGTTAATTTGATATTATCAAAAAACCCGTATCTATAAACAGTTCTAGGATTAATCCTAGGAATTGTCCACTTATTTAATAATTCAATGTCTTGAGGAACCTCATATTCTTCCTCAATTCTGTTTTTCACAATATTATCGGCCGTAAAGGACATGGATAAAATAAGTATTGGACAATCTAGTTAATAAGATACCAAGAAATCACATGGCTCTGATACCATCTTTCAAGGTTTCACAAACCTTGAGGATCGTAAGAGGGGGATGCCATAATTATAGAATTATCATCCTAATAAGGGAAGGAGAAATATACCAAAAGGAATTTTACTGATTTCTTATTGATTAAGAATGGCCAGACATCCTATGTCAATGGAGGCAAGCCCAAGAAAACGCCTAAACATTGGCAACAAAGGGCGAATCCAGACCCAAGGAAATAGCCATAACAATCAATAATTAATCAAACCTGGGTATATTTTCCTTTCGATATTAAAATTATATTTCCATAATTAATTCCTTAGTATCTTATCTCCTAGTTTATCCAATACTTACAAACTTAGCCAATCATAAATAAATACTTATAAAACAGAGTAGTAAAGGAAACTTACAAAATATATATTGAAAAACCTTTCCCGAGGGATAATTTACAATAGGAGTAAGGATGGAGGGTTACAAGAGAGAGAGAGAGAGGGTTCTTATCTCAACACCTGAGATTCTGATCTTTTCCTATCACAAGACCTTATTTAAAGACAACAAAGTCGGATTTCAAATCCGGATTTGAAATTTATGATTTTTCAGCTGACGTAAGGGCTGACGAAGGTGAATGCTGGCGAAAGCGAATGCACCCTTTATTCTTTCATCTTTCCACTTTGTTGGCTCTCCTTTGCCTTATCTGGCGTTTTTTCTATCATTTTGATGAAGTTCGCAAAATTATCTTCTGTTGAGAAGCCTTCTTCTTCTTCGAATGGATCCTGAGCATCCCTAAAGTTTTTGTGCTCATTATTATCCGGAGAGAATTCTGGAGAATTAATATCTGTGTCTCCTTCTTCGTTTTCTTCTTCGTTTTCATCTTCATCCATATGATCAATGTCTTTTCCAATACTAGCCATATAATTTGCTATAAGTTCCTTCTCATTCATTTTTGAAATATTCTTTCTCAAGAATTCTTCAAAAGGAGAAATGTCTTTTTTCAGAGATTTATTAACTCTCTTTTGTTCTTTATAAAAAGAAACTTTCTCTTTTATTAATTGAAGAGTCTGGAGACCTTGAATATCTCCTGACTTGTCCTTCTCCATCATTGTAGGCCAAAACCTAGTGAAGAACTTCCTTTTAAGGCACGGAACATTATTATGATCAAAACCAATTTCTGGTTCCCATTTCCAGATCCATGGGATACCAAATTCTGCATAGAAATGAAGAGTCTCCATATTATGAAAAAATCTATTTTGATTCTCTGCTTCTATTAATGCAGGAGAAACTTGTTTCCATTTAAAAAATAAGGACTTAAACTCTTCTGGAAGTATTTTCTCAGAAGTTCCAAAGGTTTGCCACCAGTCATATACCC
This sequence comes from Salvia splendens, assembly GCF_004379255.2. Lineage (NCBI taxonomy): Eukaryota > Viridiplantae > Streptophyta > Magnoliopsida > Lamiales > Lamiaceae > Salvia > Salvia splendens. The sequence goes on from NC_056052.1 coordinate 18,330,616, forward strand.
ATGTTGGCAGTCCTTGTTCATAAACTTTTGGGCAGATTTTAATCCACCACGAATGTTTATGATAAGGATTTTGATAAAAGAAGGTTTTATAATAAGCTTCCTTAATATCCCAATAATTGAAGTTTATGACTTCTCTGCCACCATTATTATTCTTAACTTGACATTCTCTTTCTCTTAGGGTTCCAAAACCCCAATCTTCAGCTGTTATTATTTGCTTAATAATAATTCTGCTAAAATTATAAACTTTAGCTTCCCTAAAAGTTTTGAAATGCCTGATCTCACAGGCTCCCATACTTGTCAGGAATTCTTCATAAAAAATTCTTCTTTTATAAGAAGGAGCAGCATATGATGCTGTATCCATATAACGCTGCATAAGCTTCCAAGGCTCCTTTTCCCATCTAAGGTCATGAGTCTCAAGGAAGACAATGATATCTTTGAAGGGAGAAGGAATATACTTTTCTCTGTCATCAGATGAAGTAATTGCCTCAGCATAAGATGTTGAACCTTGAACTTTATTAGCCCAAGATGATGAGGTTCCCTCATTATCCTTTTTCGAGTTCAGATATTCCTGAACTTTCTGAAATAATTCTGGATTATCTTCCAGTTGGTCGATACCTGTGATATTCTCTTTAAAGAGTTTCTTATTACCATGCTGAATGATGGGGATTCTTCCTCCTCTTCCTTTATAAAAGGAAGGGAATTGGCTCCTTTGGCCCCTTCCTCTGGGGAGCATAACTACAAAATGAAACGTTTTTAGGTTAAACCAATGAGAATAATCATATTAATTTTATCTTCACAATTTCTTATCAGTCTTTTAAGATTAAGAGCTTCTTCCAAGATAGGCCTGAGGGAATCCCAGGGTCTCCATCTTCTAATATAATACCTTTCTCTGTCAAGTTCCTCCATTCTAATCTTATAATTTAAAATCATATTTTGGAGATTCCTAATCTCCTGTTTATAGTGATTCCTGTAAGGATTAACCATTAGTAATAAATTCTCTGGTTAGAAAATCGGGTAAATTATTGTCCGATCCTTTTTTATAAATAATTTCAAAATCAAAAGGAGCAAGTTGAGCTTGCCACCTAGCAAACATCTTGCTTAGAAACATCATGCTTAAAATCTTTATCAAACAAAAATTTTGCTGCCTGGCAATCTGTTTTTATTACAAAACTCTTATTAAATAAATCGTCTTGAAACTTTAAAACGCATTTAAGGATAGCCAGGATTTCTTTAACAACCGTAGCATAGTTCTTTTGACTACTATTCCATTTTCCTGAGTAAAATCTAACAAGATATTCTTGTTTATTTTTTGGATCAATTTGTTTAAGGATACCTCCATATCCTATATTTGAGGCATCAGTTTCTATAATTTTTTCCCAATCAGGATTAGCAATTAAGAGGCAAGGGATATTTTTAACCTTTTCTTTTATCTTTTTAATAGCTTCTGTATGACTATTATTCCAGGGCTTAGGATCCTTCTTGAGTCTTTCATAAAGAATAGCTGTATCTTGAGCAAGATTTTTATAATAGGGAGAAATATAATTAATACTCCCTAGGAATCTTTGTAATTGAGTCTTATCCCTTATTTCATCAGGAAATTTAGACGCAAACTCGATGCTTCTATTAATAGGAATTATCTTTCCTTTCTCAATATTATGACCTAAAAATCTGACACAAATCTGAAACAATTTCATCTTAGATTTGGATATAACCAGGCCATTATTTGAGATAAGATTTTTAAAAATTCTGAGATGCTCAAAATGAGTTTGGATGTCTTTTGAAAAGACTAAGATATCATCGATATAAACAATGATAAAATCACTGTAAGGATTGAATATATCATTCATGATTTTTTGGAATTCTGAAGGTGCGTTTTTTAAACCAAAAGGCATCACCTTCCACTCGAATTGTCCAAAAGGAACATTAAAAGCAGTTTTATAAACATCCCTTTTATTAATCTGAATCTGCCAATATCCAGATTTTAGATCAAATTTTGAAAATATAATAGCGTTTAAAAGCCTATCTAATAAATCTTTTTTATTGGGCATCGGATATCTAAACCATTTCAAAGCCTTATTAAGCGGTTTATAGTTAATAACTAACCTTGGAACTCCTCTTTCTTGCTCAGCTTGCTTATTAACATAGAAAGCTGTGCAGGACCAAGGGGATTTAGAGGGTTGTATGAGACCCTTTTCTTCAAGACTTTTGACTTCTTTTTTACAAAGATCCAGATACTCTTTATTCATTTGACCTGGTCTAGCTTTAGTAGGGATTCTAGAATCATCAAAATCATCTTCATAATCAAGGTTAACAATATGTTTTTTCCTATCCCAAAAAGCATTAGGATGTTCATTACAAATTTGTTCAGTAAAATTATTTTCTATTAATTTAATTTTTTCTTTAAGCTTCGGATTTTCCAATTGGGCTTCAATATTAATAGAATTAATTTCTTGTTTTATAAAATTAATTTGGTTTTGTTTATTAATAATATTTTCTCTAATATTATTCAGGACTCTGGTAATAGGTTCTGTGACGAAAGGAAACTCTAAAGATATATCACCGAAATTTCCTATTATGCCTTTGTTATCAACTCTGATAGGTAAGATTCTCCTAAGGAAAGGAGTTCCTAATATAATTTGGTTTGAAATATTCTTAACTAAAAGAAAGCTATTAGGAATACAAACTTTATTTTTACATATAAAAGCTTTAGGAAGTTTATAACTAATTTCCATTTTTTGATTATTAGCAGAGAATAAATTATGCGAGGTTTTTTCAAAGTACCTAGTAGGTATTAAACCTTCCTGAATACAATTAAGATCTGCACCACTATCAACAAGAGCAATTAATTCTTTCTTATAATTATTATCAATAAGAAGGATGATTTTTATAAACCATTTCTGAGAAGTAATAAATTCAAGTTTTGAAAGAAATAACCCTTTGTCGTTGCTATTTGAAGTAGAAACTTCTTTTCCTTTTTCAATTGTTGAGATCCGTAAATCTTGGATCCTTAAGTTATCTCTTAATTCTTTAATTTCTTTTTTAAGGTTATCTATTTCTGAATTTAAATCTTTTACCACAGGTTTATTAGAGTATTTTTGATTCATTAACCTTTTAACTTCGGCCATAGTATATGGCTCTGAATTATTATAGGTCATAGTATAAGGTTCATAATCATCGTTATCTTTCTCAATTAAACCTTTATTTTTTAATTGATCAAAGATCTCAAGTCTTAATTTCTCATCTTTTATTGTTTTTAAAAGTTCTGTTATATCATTATTAGTTATAACATTTATACTACTACTTTCTGCTTCATCCTGAAACTGGGCTATGATTTCGTAAAGATTATCACATTTACAAGAATCATTACAGGAATCATTACTGGAATCTGAAACAGAACTATTTTCTGTTTCTTCACAAGCCATATCCTCATCGGAATTATGATCACTAAATTCTTCTTTTTGTTCTAAAATTTCTATAATAGAATCTTTGAGATCTTTATCTATCTCAAGATTGTTAATTTTTCTTCTTATATTTTTCTTATTTTTTACCCAACAATTACTAGCATAGTGACCTGGTTTTTTACAAAAATCACATATAACAGGGATATTTTTCTTCCTTCTATAAGTTTCCCTTTTTTCTCTTTTTTCCCTTCTTTTATGAGTTTTTCTAGTGGGGACATTATAATCTTTTCTTTTATCATATTTTTTAGTTTTTTCTTTTGTAACAGGGATATTTTCAACACCAAATTGGTTACAAAATTGCCCTAATTGTTTTTTCTCATTAAGATTATTTTTCTTAATTTGTCTATCAAGTTTTATCTCATTGCAAAGAGATAATCCTTCTTGGATACAGAATCCTATTAATTTTCCATAAGTAAAATTATCATAATTGATATTAATATTTCCTTGTCTTAATTGGGTTCTTACTCTTTCAGCAAAGAGATAAGGTAACCCATCTATGAATTTAGACTTCCAATGAGCACTATTACTCTCTGGGAGTTCCATAACCCTACTTAAAAAAGTATCTTTGTACCATCTAAAATTAGTAAGAGTTTTGCATCTTAAATTTTGAAGTAGAGTTCTAATAGTCTCACTATTATCAGACCATCTTCCTGTAAAGTGTTCCATAATATTTATGACAAGAGTATAAACAGAATTTTCTATAACATTATTGTCTTCAGTTTTTATCGATGTAAGAATAACATTTCTATTTTCTGTGGTGAGGTAATTATCCCACCAACCTTTTAACTGACCTGTAAAGCCTGCTGTTATCATTTTTGCAATTTGGCTATCAGTATTACCAAGGTTTTTTGCTACAGTACTATACATGAGCATTCTATGGATAATATTTTGAATGTGTCTATCGTTATAACCATCAATATTCCATTCATAAATATTTTTCCCATTATAAGAATTGTTTATAGTATACTCCTGTTCTTCAATAAGGACATCCTGGGGAGTTGGTCTATTATAATAATACATCCTTTGGGTTGGTCTATCAGCAAATTTAAATTTTTCCAGTTTATAAATTTCTTCTATATTTTGGCTATCACTATCAGTTTCCTCCATTCCTTTATTGAGAGTATTAATCTTAAACTTATTGAACTGTTTAATTATAACTTCTTCAATGTTATCCTTAGCTCTCATTTTAAAATCTTTTATGATAGGAGGAGGTTGTATACTAGGAGTACAAACAACCTGTTTAACTTCTTTTTCAATATAAAAGTGTTCTTTAATACTTTTTAATTCAGAAGTTATTTTTTCAATCTTACCTGTTATACAATTAATATTTTCTCCCAGCCTTATAAGATAAAGATTTGTAAAATTTCTTTGTTTAATAATCTCGTTAATATAACCCATGGTATTAATAAAGGATTCGTTATCAATCAATTTATGAAAAGCTTTAAAATATCTAATTTCATTGTCTTCTTCTATTTGAAAAGATTTATGAGGAGGAAAACTAGATTTAATAATTTCTCCTGTTTGGGAAAGAGTATAATTTCTTTCAATAGTAGAGATGTAATTTTTTACATAAGTATTTATAAACCAAGGAACAAACGAAATTTCTAGATTAATTTCAGCCAGTTCTTTATAAAATTTTTCAGCAAAATCTTTCTTTTCTTGAAAAGAGAAGCTGGTATCAAACCAATCTCTAAAATCTTTCCAAATGGGTTTTTTATAATCCTCCTGTATTTTAAGTCTAGCAGGGGATCCTTGACTAAAATCAATTTTTCTTTTATCCATTTTAATCAGAGAAATTAAATTCTGATACTGTCGCGTTTGGATCAACAGTATATATTCCTCTAGCAAACTCCCAGAGAGTAATAGTGCTCATTGGAAGTCTAAATTCATAGATGGGTTACCTTATCTCTTTGCTGAAAGAGTAAGAACCCAATTAAGACAAGGAAATATTAATATCAATTATGATAATTTTACTTATGGAAAATTAATAGGATTCTGTATCCAAGAAGGATTATCTCTTTGCAATGAGATAAAACTTGATAGACAAATTAAGAAAAATAATCTTAATGAGAAAAAACAATTAGGGCAATTTTGTAACCAATTTGGTGTTGAAAATATCCCTGTTACAAAAGAAAAAACTAAAAAATATGATAAAAGAAAAGATTATAATGTCCCCACTAGAAAAACTCATAAAAGAAGGGAAAAAAGAGAAAAAAGGGAAACTTATAGAAGGAAGAAAAATATCCCTGTTATATGTGATTTTTGTAAAAAACCAGGTCACTATGCTAGTAATTGTTGGGTAAAAAATAAGAAAAATATAAGAAGAAAAATTAACAATCTTGAGATAGATAAAGATCTCAAAGATTCTATTATAGAAATTTTAGAACAAAAAGAAGAATTTAGTGATCATAATTCCGATGAGGATATGGCTTGTGAAGAAACAGAAAATAGTTCTGTTTCAGATTCCAGTAATGATTCCTGTAATGATTCTTGTAAATGTGATAATCTTTACGAAATCATAGCCCAGTTTCAGGATGAAGCAGAAAGTAGTAGTATAAATGTTATAACTAATAATGATATAACAGAACTTTTAAAAACAATAAAAGATGAGAAATTAAGACTTGAGATCTTTGATCAATTAAAAAATAAAGGTTTAATTGAGAAAGATAACGATGATTATGAACCTTATACTATGACCTATAATAATTCAGAGCCATATACTATGGCCGAAGTTAAAAGGTTAATGAATCAAAAATACTCTAATAAACCTGTGGTAAAAGATTTAAATTCAGAAATAGATAACCTTAAAAAAGAAATTAAAGAATTAAGAGATAACTTAAGGATCCAAGATTTACGGATCTCAACAATTGAAAAAGGAAAAGAAGTTTCTACTTCAAATAGCAACGACAAAGGGTTATTTCTTTCAAAACTTGAATTTATTACTTCTCAGAAATGGTTTATAAAAATCATCCTTCTTATTGATAATAATTATAAGAAAGAATTAATTGCTCTTGTTGATAGTGGTGCAGATCTTAATTGTATTCAGGAAGGTTTAATACCTACTAGGTACTTTGAAAAAACCTCGCATAATTTATTCTCTGCTAATAATCAAAAAATGGAAATTAGTTATAAACTTCCTAAAGCTTTTATATGTAAAAATAAAGTTTGTATTCCTAATAGCTTTCTTTTAGTTAAGAATATTTCAAACCAAATTATATTAGGAACTCCTTTCCTTAGGAGAATCTTACCTATCAGAGTTGATAACAAAGGCATAATAGGAAATTTCGGTGATATATCTTTAGAGTTTCCTTTCGTCACAGAACCTATTACCAGAGTCCTGAATAATATTAGAGAAAATATTATTAATAAACAAAACCAAATTAATTTTATAAAACAAGAAATTAATTCTATTAATATTGAAGCCCAATTGGAAAATCCGAAGCTTAAAGAAAAAATTAAATTAATAGAAAATAATTTTACTGAACAAATTTGTAATGAACATCCTAATGCTTTTTGGGATAGGAAAAAACATATTGTTAACCTTGATTATGAAGATGATTTTGATGATTCTAGAATCCCTACTAAAGCTAGACCAGGTCAAATGAATAAAGAGTATCTGGATCTTTGTAAAAAAGAAGTCAAAAGTCTTGAAGAAAAGGGTCTCATACAACCCTCTAAATCCCCTTGGTCCTGCACAGCTTTCTATGTTAATAAGCAAGCTGAGCAAGAAAGAGGAGTTCCAAGGTTAGTTATTAACTATAAACCGCTTAATAAGGCTTTGAAATGGTTTAGATATCCGATGCCCAATAAAAAAGATTTATTAGATAGGCTTTTAAACGCTATTATATTTTCAAAATTTGATCTAAAATCTGGATATTGGCAGATTCAGATTAATAAAAGGGATGTTTATAAAACTGCTTTTAATGTTCCTTTTGGACAATTCGAGTGGAAGGTGATGCCTTTTGGTTTAAAAAACGCACCTTCAGAATTCCAAAAAATCATGAATGATATATTCAATCCTTACAGTGATTTTATCATTGTTTATATCGATGATATCTTAGTCTTTTCAAAAGACATCCAAACTCATTTTGAGCATCTCAGAATTTTTAAAAATCTTATCTCAAATAATGGCCTGGTTATATCCAAATCTAAGATGAAATTGTTTCAGATTTGTGTCAGATTTTTAGGTCATAATATTGAGAAAGGAAAGATAATTCCTATTAATAGAAGCATCGAGTTTGCGTCTAAATTTCCTGATGAAATAAGGGATAAGACTCAATTACAAAGATTCCTAGGGAGTATTAATTATATTTCTCCCTATTATAAAAATCTTGCTCAAGATACAGCTATTCTTTATGAAAGACTCAAGAAGGATCCTAAGCCCTGGAATAATAGTCATACAGAAGCTATTAAAAAGATAAAAGAAAAGGTTAAAAATATCCCTTGCCTCTTAATTGCTAATCCTGATTGGGAAAAAATTATAGAAACTGATGCCTCAAATATAGGATATGGAGGTATCCTTAAACAAATTGATCCAAAAAATAAACAAGAATATCTTGTTAGATTTTACTCAGGAAAATGGAATAGTAGTCAAAAGAACTATGCTACGGTTGTTAAAGAAATCCTGGCTATCCTTAAATGCGTTTTAAAGTTTCAAGACGATTTATTTAATAAGAGTTTTGTAATAAAAACAGATTGCCAGGCAGCAAAATTTTTGTTTGATAAAGATTTTAAGCATGATGTTTCTAAGCAGATGTTTGCTAGGTGGCAAGCTCAACTTGCTCCTTTTGATTTTGAAATTATTTATAAAAAAGGATCGGACAATAATTTACCCGATTTTCTAACCAGAGAATTTATTACTAATGGTTAATCCTTACAGGAATCACTATAAACAGGAGATTAGGAATCTCCAAAATATGATTTTAAATTATAAGATTAGAATGGAGGAACTTGACAGAGAAAGGTATTATATTAGAAGATGGAGACCCTGGGATTCCCTCAGGCCTATCTTGGAAGAAGCTCTTAATCTTAAAAGACTGATAAGAAATTGTGAAGATAAAATTAATATGATTATTCTCATTGGTTTAACCTAAAAACGTTTCATTTTGTAGTTATGCTCCCCAGAGGAAGGGGCCAAAGGAGCCAATTCCCTTCCTTTTATAAAGGAAGAGGAGGAAGAATCCCCATCATTCAGCATGGTAATAAGAAACTCTTTAAAGAGAATATCACAGGTATCGACCAACTGGAAGATAATCCAGAATTATTTCAGAAAGTTCAGGAATATCTGAACTCGAAAAAGGATAATGAGGGAACCTCATCATCTTGGGCTAATAAAGTTCAAGGTTCAACATCTTATGCTGAGGCAATTACTTCATCTGATGACAGAGAAAAGTATATTCCTTCTCCCTTCAAAGATATCATTGTCTTCCTTGAGACTCATGACCTTAGATGGGAAAAGGAGCCTTGGAAGCTTATGCAGCGTTATATGGATACAGCATCATATGCTGCTCCTTCTTATAAAAGAAGAATTTTTTATGAAGAATTCCTGACAAGTATGGGAGCCTGTGAGATCAGGCATTTCAAAACTTTTAGGGAAGCTAAAGTTTATAATTTTAGCAGAATTATTATTAAGCAAATAATAACAGCTGAAGATTGGGGTTTTGGAACCCTAAGAGAAAGAGAATGTCAAGTTAAGAATAATAATGGTGGCAGAGAAGTCATAAACTTCAATTATTGGGATATTAAGGAAGCTTATTATAAAACCTTCTTTTATCAAAATCCTTATCATAAACATTCGTGGTGGATTAAAATCTGCCCAAAAGTTTATGAACAAGGACTGCCAACATGGGTATATGACTGGTGGCAAACCTTTGGAACTTCTGAGAAAATACTTCCAGAAGAGTTTAAGTCCTTATTTTTTAAATGGAAACAAGTTTCTCCTGCATTAATAGAAGCAGAGAATCAAAATAGATTTTTTCATAATATGGAGACTCTTCATTTCTATGCAGAATTTGGTATCCCATGGATCTGGAAATGGGAACCAGAAATTGGTTTTGATCATAATAATGTTCCGTGCCTTAAAAGGAAGTTCTTCACTAGGTTTTGGCCTACAATGATGGAGAAGGACAAGTCAGGAGATATTCAAGGTCTCCAGACTCTTCAATTAATAAAAGAGAAAGTTTCTTTTTATAAAGAACAAAAGAGAGTTAATAAATCTCTGAAAAAAGACATTTCTCCTTTTGAAGAATTCTTGAGAAAGAATATTTCAAAAATGAATGAGAAGGAACTTATAGCAAATTATATGGCTAGTATTGGAAAAGACATTGATCATATGGATGAAGATGAAAACGAAGAAGAAAACGAAGAAGGAGACACAGATATTAATTCTCCAGAATTCTCTCCGGATAATAATGAGCACAAAAACTTTAGGGATGCTCAGGATCCATTCGAAGAAGAAGAAGGCTTCTCAACAGAAGATAATTTTGCGAACTTCATCAAAATGATAGAAAAAACGCCAGATAAGGCAAAGGAGAGCCAACAAAGTGGAAAGATGAAAGAATAAAGGGTGCATTCGCTTTCGCCAGCATTCACCTTCGTCAGCCCTTACGTCAGCTGAAAAATCATAAATTTCAAATCCGGATTTGAAATCCGACTTTGTTGTCTTTAAATAAGGTCTTGTGATAGGAAAAGATCAGAATCTCAGGTGTTGAGATAAGAACCCTCTCTCTCTCTCTCTTGTAACCCTCCATCCTTACTCCTATTGTAAATTATCCCTCGGGAAAGGTTTTTCAATATATATTTTGTAAGTTTCCTTTACTACTCTGTTTTATAAGTATTTATTTATGATTGGCTAAGTTTGTAAGTATTGGATAAACTAGGAGATAAGATACTAAGGAATTAATTATGGAAATATAATTTTAATATCGAAAGGAAAATATACCCAGGTTTGATTAATTATTGATTGTTATGGCTATTTCCTTGGGTCTGGATTCGCCCTTTGTTGCCAATGTTTAGGCGTTTTCTTGGGCTTGCCTCCATTGACATAGGATGTCTGGCCATTCTTAATCAATAAGAAATCAGTAAAATTCCTTTTGGTATATTTCTCCTTCCCTTATTAGGATGATAATTCTATAATTATGGCATCCCCCTCTTACGATCCTCAAGGTTTGTGAAACCTTGAAAGATGGTATCATCTTTCAAGGTTTCACAAACCTTGAGGATCGTAAGAGGGGGATGCCATAATTATAGAATTATCATCCTAATAAGGGAAGGAGAAATATACCAAAAGGAATTTTACTGATTTCTTATTGATTAAGAATGGCCAGACATCCTATGTCAATGGAGGCAAGCCCAAGAAAACGCCTAAACATTGGCAACAAAGGGCGAATCCAGACCCAAGGAAATAGCCATAACAATCAATAATTAATCAAACCTGGGTATATTTTCCTTTCGATATTAAAATTATATTTCCATAATTAATTCCTTAGTATCTTATCTCCTAGTTTATCCAATACTTACAAACTTAGCCAATCATAAATAAATACTTATAAAACAGAGTAGTAAAGGAAACTTACAAAATATATATTGAAAAACCTTTCCCGAGGGATAATTTACAATAGGAGTAAGGATGGAGGGTTACAAGAGAGAGAGAGAGAGGGTTCTTATCTCAACACCTGAGATTCTGATCTTTTCCTATCACAAGACCTTATTTAAAGACAACAAAGTCGGATTTCAAATCCGGATTTGAAATTTATGATTTTTCAGCTGACGTAAGGGCTGACGAAGGTGAATGCTGGCGAAAGCGAATGCACCCTTTATTCTTTCATCTTTCCACTTTGTTGGCTCTCCTTTGCCTTATCTGGCGTTTTTTCTATCATTTTGATGAAGTTCGCAAAATTATCTTCTGTTGAGAAGCCTTCTTCTTCTTCGAATGGATCCTGAGCATCCCTAAAGTTTTTGTGCTCATTATTATCCGGAGAGAATTCTGGAGAATTAATATCTGTGTCTCCTTCTTCGTTTTCTTCTTCGTTTTCATCTTCATCCATATGATCAATGTCTTTTCCAATACTAGCCATATAATTTGCTATAAGTTCCTTCTCATTCATTTTTGAAATATTCTTTCTCAAGAATTCTTCAAAAGGAGAAATGTCTTTTTTCAGAGATTTATTAACTCTCTTTTGTTCTTTATAAAAAGAAACTTTCTCTTTTATTAATTGAAGAGTCTGGAGACCTTGAATATCTCCTGACTTGTCCTTCTCCATCATTGTAGGCCAAAACCTAGTGAAGAACTTCCTTTTAAGGCACGGAACATTATTATGATCAAAACCAATTTCTGGTTCCCATTTCCAGATCCATGGGATACCAAATTCTGCATAGAAATGAAGAGTCTCCATATTATGAAAAAATCTATTTTGATTCTCTGCTTCTATTAATGCAGGAGAAACTTGTTTCCATTTAAAAAATAAGGACTTAAACTCTTCTGGAAGTATTTTCTCAGAAGTTCCAAAGGTTTGCCACCAGTCATATACCCATGTTGGCAGTCCTTGTTCATAAACTTTTGGGCAGATTTTAATCCACCACGAATGTTTATGATAAGGATTTTGATAAAAGAAGGTTTTATAATAAGCTTCCTTAATATCCCAATAATTGAAGTTTATGACTTCTCTGCCACCATTATTATTCTTAACTTGACATTCTCTTTCTCTTAGGGTTCCAAAACCCCAATCTTCAGCTGTTATTATTTGCTTAATAATAATTCTGCTAAAATTATAAACTTTAGCTTCCCTAAAAGTTTTGAAATGCCTGATCTCACAGGCTCCCATACTTGTCAGGAATTCTTCATAAAAAATTCTTCTTTTATAAGAAGGAGCAGCATATGATGCTGTATCCATATAACGCTGCATAAGCTTCCAAGGCTCCTTTTCCCATCTAAGGTCATGAGTCTCAAGGAAGACAATGATATCTTTGAAGGGAGAAGGAATATACTTTTCTCTGTCATCAGATGAAGTAATTGCCTCAGCATAAGATGTTGAACCTTGAACTTTATTAGCCCAAGATGATGAGGTTCCCTCATTATCCTTTTTCGAGTTCAGATATTCCTGAACTTTCTGAAATAATTCTGGATTATCTTCCAGTTGGTCGATACCTGTGATATTCTCTTTAAAGAGTTTCTTATTACCATGCTGAATGATGGGGATTCTTCCTCCTCTTCCTTTATAAAAGGAAGGGAATTGGCTCCTTTGGCCCCTTCCTCTGGGGAGCATAACTACAAAATGAAACGTTTTTAGGTTAAACCAATGAGAATAATCATATTAATTTTATCTTCACAATTTCTTATCAGTCTTTTAAGATTAAGAGCTTCTTCCAAGATAGGCCTGAGGGAATCCCAGGGTCTCCATCTTCTAATATAATACCTTTCTCTGTCAAGTTCCTCCATTCTAATCTTATAATTTAAAATCATATTTTGGAGATTCCTAATCTCCTGTTTATAGTGATTCCTGTAAGGATTAACCATTAGTAATAAATTCTCTGGTTAGAAAATCGGGTAAATTATTGTCCGATCCTTTTTTATAAATAATTTCAAAATCAAAAGGAGCAAGTTGAGCTTGCCACCTAGCAAACATCTGCTTAGAAACATCATGCTTAAAATCTTTATCAAACAAAAATTTTGCTGCCTGGCAATCTGTTTTTATTACAAAACTCTTATTAAATAAATCGTCTTGAAACTTTAAAACGCATTTAAGGATAGCCAGGATTTCTTTAACAACCGTAGCATAGTTCTTTTGACTACTATTCCATTTTCCTGAGTAAAATCTAACAAGATATTCTTGTTTATTTTTTGGATCAATTTGTTTAAGGATACCTCCATATCCTATATTTGAGGCATCAGTTTCTATAATTTTTTCCCAATCAGGATTAGCAATTAAGAGGCAAGGGATATTTTTAACCTTTTCTTTTATCTTTTTAATAGCTTCTGTATGACTATTATTCCAGGGCTTAGGATCCTTCTTGAGTCTTTCATAAAGAATAGCTGTATCTTGAGCAAGATTTTTATAATAGGGAGAAATATAATTAATACTCCCTAGGAATCTTTGTAATTGAGTCTTATCCCTTATTTCATCAGGAAATTTAGACGCAAACTCGATGCTTCTATTAATAGGAATTATCTTTCCTTTCTCAATATTATGACCTAAAAATCTGACACAAATCTGAAACAATTTCATCTTAGATTTGGATATAACCAGGCCATTATTTGAGATAAGATTTTTAAAAATTCTGAGATGCTCAAAATGAGTTTGGATGTCTTTTGAAAAGACTAAGATATCATCGATATAAACAATGATAAAATCACTGTAAGGATTGAATATATCATTCATGATTTTTTGGAATTCTGAAGGTGCGTTTTTTAAACCAAAAGGCATCACCTTCCACTCGAATTGTCCAAAAGGAACATTAAAAGCAGTTTTATAAACATCCCTTTTATTAATCTGAATCTGCCAATATCCAGATTTTAGATCAAATTTTGAAAATATAATAGCGTTTAAAAGCCTATCTAATAAATCTTTTTTATTGGGCATCGGATATCTAAACCATTTCAAAGCCTTATTAAGCGGTTTATAGTTAATAACTAACCTTGGAACTCCTCTTTCTTGCTCAGCTTGCTTATTAACATAGAAAGCTGTGCAGGACCAAGGGGATTTAGAGGGTTGTATGAGACCCTTTTCTTCAAGACTTTTGACTTCTTTTTTACAAAGATCCAGATACTCTTTATTCATTTGACCTGGTCTAGCTTTAGTAGGGATTCTAGAATCATCAAAATCATCTTCATAATCAAGGTTAACAATATGTTTTTTCCTATCCCAAAAAGCATTAGGATGTTCATTACAAATTTGTTCAGTAAAATTATTTTCTATTAATTTAATTTTTTCTTTAAGCTTCGGATTTTCCAATTGGGCTTCAATATTAATAGAATTAATTTCTTGTTTTATAAAATTAATTTGGTTTTGTTTATTAATAATATTTTCTCTAATATTATTCAGGACTCTGGTAATAGGTTCTGTGACGAAAGGAAACTCTAAAGATATATCACCGAAATTTCCTATTATGCCTTTGTTATCAACTCTGATAGGTAAGATTCTCCTAAGGAAAGGAGTTCCTAATATAATTTGGTTTGAAATATTCTTAACTAAAAGAAAGCTATTAGGAATACAAACTTTATTTTTACATATAAAAGCTTTAGGAAGTTTATAACTAATTTCCATTTTTTGATTATTAGCAGAGAATAAATTATGCGAGGTTTTTTCAAAGTACCTAGTAGGTATTAAACCTTCCTGAATACAATTAAGATCTGCACCACTATCAACAAGAGCAATTAATTCTTTCTTATAATTATTATCAATAAGAAGGATGATTTTTATAAACCATTTCTGAGAAGTAATAAATTCAAGTTTTGAAAGAAATAACCCTTTGTCGTTGCTATTTGAAGTAGAAACTTCTTTTCCTTTTTCAATTGTTGAGATCCGTAAATCTTGGATCCTTAAGTTATCTCTTAATTCTTTAATTTCTTTTTTAAGGTTATCTATTTCTGAATTTAAATCTTTTACCACAGGTTTATTAGAGTATTTTTGATTCATTAACCTTTTAACTTCGGCCATAGTATATGGCTCTGAATTATTATAGGTCATAGTATAAGGTTCATAATCATCGTTATCTTTCTCAATTAAACCTTTATTTTTAATTGATCAAAGATCTCAAGTCTTAATTTCTCATCTTTTATTGTTTTTAAAAGTTCTGTTATATCATTATTAGTTATAACATTTATACTACTACTTTCTGCTTCATCCTGAAACTGGGCTATGATTTCGTAAAGATTATCACATTTACAAGAATCATTACAGGAATCATTACTGGAATCTGAAACAGAACTATTTTCTGTTTCTTCACAAGCCATATCCTCATCGGAATTATGATCACTAAATTCTTCTTTTTGTTCTAAAATTTCTATAATAGAATCTTTGAGATCTTTATCTATCTCAAGATTGTTAATTTTTCTTCTTATATTTTTCTTATTTTTTACCCAACAATTACTAGCATAGTGACCTGGTTTTTTACAAAAATCACATATAACAGGGATATTTTTCTTCCTTCTATAAGTTTCCCTTTTTTCTCTTTTTTCCCTTCTTTTATGAGTTTTTCTAGTGGGGACATTATAATCTTTTCTTTTATCATATTTTTTAGTTTTTTCTTTTGTAACAGGGATATTTTCAACACCAAATTGGTTACAAAATTGCCCTAATTGTTTTTTCTCATTAAGATTATTTTTCTTAATTTGTCTATCAAGTTTTATCTCATTGCAAAGAGATAATCCTTCTTGGATACAGAATCCTATTAATTTTCCATAAGTAAAATTATCATAATTGATATTAATATTTCCTTGTCTTAATTGGGTTCTTACTCTTTCAGCAAAGAGATAAGGTAACCCATCTATGAATTTAGACTTCCAATGAGCACTATTACTCTCTGGGAGTTCCATAACCCTACTTAAAAAAGTATCTTTGTACCATCTAAAATTAGTAAGAGTTTTGCATCTTAAATTTTGAAGTAGAGTTCTAATAGTCTCACTATTATCAGACCATCTTCCTGTAAAGTGTTCCATAATATTTATGACAAGAGTATAAACAGAATTTTCTATAACATTATTGTCTTCAGTTTTTATCGATGTAAGAATAACATTTCTATTTTCTGTGGTGAGGTAATTATCCCACCAACCTTTTAACTGACCTGTAAAGCCTGCTGTTATCATTTTTGCAATTTGGCTATCAGTATTACCAAGGTTTTTTGCTACAGTACTATACATGAGCATTCTATGGATAATATTTTGAATGTGTCTATCGTTATAACCATCAATATTCCATTCATAAATATTTTTCCCATTATAAGAATTGTTTATAGTATACTCCTGTTCTTCAATAAGGACATCCTGGGGAGTTGGTCTATTATAATAATACATCCTTTGGGTTGGTCTATCAGCAAATTTAAATTTTTCCAGTTTATAAATTTCTTCTATATTTTGGCTATCACTATCAGTTTCCTCCATTCCTTTATTGAGAGTATTAATCTTAAACTTATTGAACTGTTTAATTATAACTTCTTCAATGTTATCCTTAGCTCTCATTTTAAAATCTTTTATGATAGGAGGAGGTTGTATACTAGGAGTACAAACAACCTGTTTAACTTCTTTTTCAATATAAAAGTGTTCTTTAATACTTTTTAATTCAGAAGTTATTTTTTCAATCTTACCTGTTATACAATTAATATTTTCTCCCAGCCTTATAAGATAAAGATTTGTAAAATTTCTTTGTTTAATAATCTCGTTAATATAACCCATGGTATTAATAAAGGATTCGTTATCAATCAATTTATGAAAAGCTTTAAAATATCTAATTTCATTGTCTTCTTCTATTTGAAAAGATTTATGAGGAGGAAAACTAGATTTAATAATTTCTCCTGTTTGGGAAAGAGTATAATTTCTTTCAATAGTAGAGATGTAATTTTTTACATAAGTATTTATAAACCAAGGAACAAACGAAATTTCTAGATTAATTTCAGCCAGTTCTTTATAAAATTTTTCAGCAAAATCTTTCTTTTCTTGAAAAGAGAAGCTGGTATCAAACCAATCTCTAAAATCTTTCCAAATGGGTTTTTTATAATCCTCCTGTATTTTAAGTCTAGCAGGGGATCCTTGACTAAAATCAATTTTTCTTTTATCCATTTTAATCAGAGAAATTAAATTCTGATACTGTCGCGTTTGGATCAACAGTATATATTCCTCTAGCAATATTATCTTCTTTTATTTTAATTCCTTCAACTTTATCTTCCCTAACTCCTGTCTCTCTTATTCTGGAGGTGGAGGCTCTAGAGGACTCGGGATATTCAACCTTATAATTAGGGGCTATATAAAAATAATTTTCTTTATCAGATCTAGAGCATAAGCTGTCACTAGATCTTCTGTGATTTTCAAATTCGATTTGAACTTGCCCATCAGGCGTTTGCGTAATACTTAAAGGCCTGTTTTGAGTCCGAGGAACTCGTGGGACAGCGTTCTCTATGATCCAGCTTTTAGGAAATTCAATTTCTTCCCATTTAATAGATCTTCTAGTAGTGATCTCAGATTTTTTAAAATTAGTTTCTATTAAAACAGTTTCATTTATGGATTTATCCTTGATTCTACATCTTGGGTTTAAAGTATGTAGAGGTTTATAATATATTCTGCTACAGACACATATAACCTCAGATCCTGAAGTATAATTATAGCCATGAGTTTTAACATTTAATGTTAAAGCCTCATATATATTAATATCTGATAATGAAAGTTGTAGATTAGGATAAACATTAAAGTATACAGGACCATGAGCTAAACTTGACTGTATAATACCCATTAATGAAGAATTATAATCAAGATTTCTAGCATCTCTCAGGGCTGCTATAAAACTTTCTGGTAAACCTTCTAAAGTTAAAGGTTTAAAGGCAATTTGAACTAAACCTATATGTAAAAATTTATGAGTTTTCTTATAAATTTCAAGACTCTTACTATTTAAAAGTTTTATTTCCATATCCTCTTTATTTAGAGATATGGTTTCCTCTGTGGTTTGGACAACCTGGGTTAATTTGATATTATCAAAAAACCCGTATCTATAAACAGTTCTAGGATTAATCCTAGGAATTGTCCACTTATTTAATAATTCAATGTCTTGAGGAACCTCATATTCTTCCTCAATTCTGTTTTTCACAATATTATCGGCCGTAAAGGACATGGATAAAATAAGTATTGGACAATCTAGTTAATAAGATACCAAGAAATCACATGGAATGAGAATAGAATGGAATGACCATTCTTTGGCCAAATGAAAGGAATAGATTCTCTCATAGGGAATTGATATATATGTTGTTGGTGATTCTAAAAGGAATGAAGATTTCCAAGTAAAAAATATAAGAAGCAAAGGAATGGAATGGAATGGAAGTAGAAATACATTTCAATTCCTACATACTACAAAACCCCTAAAAATCTAGATACCAAACTAATCCATACTTTTTGGTAGACAATATAGATAAAACAAAATGGTAAGAACATACTTTCAGTTAAAATAGAGGAATTATTTATCCCAGCAAATGACCCTCATAAAGTTCGACCTTGTCACGCTTTATTTATAAAAATGTGATTTTATCCTTGAGATATTGCACATGAGTGTTCTAAGTGTGTGCTATAAAAGTTATAGTCGCAGATTTTCTTGAATTAAAAAAATTAAACGAAAAAAAAAATAGATTATGTTTGTGCAAAAATCTAGTCTAAAATAGAGCAATTGCTTAGCTATTCTCTTAGCCTTAAAATCATCAACTCAAATCCTATGCTTACTAAACTCGAAACCGACTTAATAACAACAAAAAAATAGAAGTTATTGCAATTATTAGAAATGAGCCACTTATCTCTTAAAATACTTTATAAGGGGGAGGATTATTCATATTTATATAGAGGAGCTAAGATCATCACCAAGTTGGGACAAGATTTTAGAGTTTTAACACGCCCCTCAAGTGTGGGTCGAAATGACATATTGGACTTCCATCACGTGAATAGGCAAAAGAAGAGATAAAATCCATCATCGACTTGGGCCCGCTCTGATACCATATTAGAAATGAGCCACTCACCCCTTAAAAGGCTTTATAAGGGGGAGAGTTATCCATACTTATATAGAAGAGCTAGGATCATCACCAAGTCGATGTAGGACAAGATTTAAGAGTTTTAACACGCCCCCTTACGTGTGGGCCGGAATGACACATCGGACTTCCATCACGTTGGTAGGCAAGAGAAGAGATAAAGAGATAAAATCTATCATCGACTTAAGCCCGCTCTGATTTCATATTAGAAATAGGCTACTCACCTCTTAAAAAGTCTTTTAAGAGTGGGTGGCCATTTTTAATAGCGATTGTCGATTTCAACTATATAGATTATTTAAAAGAAGCTTCATGGTTATTGTCTCCTTTCTTGAAAACCATTTTATCCAATGAAATTGCAGATAGTGATAAAGGCAAGGGGAGGTGTTCTACTCCTATATGCAAAGTCAACACTCAACTATGTAAACATTATTTTTATGACGAAAATGGCATCATTGAGCATTCTAGTAATTTGTAGACTATGCATCGTACGTAATAAATTCCCTATAGCTAAGGCAACTTCTTCTAATTATGACTCTAAAATATCAAATTGAACTGTATAAGAGTATTTCTTCAATATGGTGGTTGAAAACTGACGCTAGCTTATATGATTTTTGGTGATTTTCTGCAGTTTGATTTGATTTGTTAAAGTTAATTAAGTTTTTTTACCTTACTGTTATCATAAATTAACCATGCAGTATTATTATGAAGTTATTATACTTTGACTTCTTTTGGAGTGTACTCCTTTTGTATGAAAATAAACTACCGAGTACTGACCAATGACCTACTAATACAATGTCCTATAAAATCTACACACAAATTGAAATTAATATCAAATTGAGCACTACAAAACGCATAATGTCAACAGAAATACTAGCAATAGTGTCAACTTGTATTTATAATAGAGAGAGTACAATACCAACGCATAAGAAGGATATTTTAAAATATCGACTCAATGACATGAATATGTGTACTGACAATTTACATGTACCATCTTACTAACATATCAGTTGACATTCACAGTTTATCAAAATATTAAAAGTTTCGATGATTATTATCAACTTTTATCATCCAAGCATATGCAATTGAGATCTCTCGTTAAAATCCATGTAATATTACCATTAATTTGATATACATATATTTTGTAAAAAATACTCCCTCGGTCCAATATTAGTTGCACTTTTCATTTTAAGCCGTTAATTTGGATTACTTTTTTTAGTGTAATTAAATTAGTATTTTAAATATAATGAGTGATCACTAGATAAAGGAACACTTAACTAACATAAATATATTAATTATATACTCTAATTCTTACTTAAAATAGAAATAGTTTAATTAGTTTGAGAATAACCGAAATGAAAAATGCAAGTAACATGAAACAGGGGGAGTATAATTCAAATCAAGATATTTATAAATTATAATGAGAAAGGTATGGTTTCAATACCAAATTATAATATAAAAAGACTATACTACCATTATTAAATAATTTTGAAATTCAACATCGCACTATTAGAACTGCTATATCTCCACAGATCGAATGATTGAATTAATTATAAAAAAGCAATTAAAGAGGAATTATCCTTTACATACAACTTAATTAATATATAAAAACTAAAGTGCAACCATTATATTAGGAAAGAAAACACCTCGTAGCTAATTTTAATAATTAATTTCTTTTAGATTTATTGGTTATGAGAGGCTTTTTCCCGATCAGTTTCTTTGAAGACTAGTGAATTCTACTTCCTTCATTTCTTGTTAATATATATGTTTCTTTTCAATATAGGACGAGGAAATAGATGTTTAAAATTGAATTAAATAGAGAAAATAAATTATACTAAAAGAAAGTAAAATAAAAAAAAATAAAATATAATATAAAAAGAATTTATATTACTTATTATCAAAAATAAAAATTACTCTATCATATTGAAACATCTCAAAAAAGAATAAACTTTATTATTACTGACCAAGGAAGGAGTATATGACAAATTTTTTTAAAGCAAAATAGAGAGTAAGCCATAGGTGATTTGTGATATGTATAGGAATTTCAGTCGTAATCTCAAAAAAACTTTTGGATTTGAATCATCATAATAGTTTTATAGATAGTTTCAAATAATCAATTTCGTCTTTGGCGTAATTATTAAACCTTATCAAGTTGTATTTTTTTTTCTTTCGCTTTTTTTGAACACGTAAATTCAATTTATAAATGAAGAATAGGCAAGCTCAACCCATATGATAATTGGCAACTAATGCAATCACCCAATCCCAACTCATTAATTATTAACTTAGCTATTGTTTGGTTGTCATAATTAATTATCATAGGATAATCTATCTAAAATTAAGTTGTAATATTATTTTAGTTGGAGAAGTAATTGTAATTAATTATCACACAATTATTTTATTTAAAATTAAGTAAAGAGATTCAATCTCATAAATCTGCATATTTAATTACAAAATATAATCTTGCAAAACGATAAATCCCTTCAGGATTAAAGTTACCAATCAAAGAGTTTTTTGTCAAAATAAGTGATCGTTTTACAGGTAAATTAAGCTCTCAGCAACTTATTGGCCATCAATTACAATTTATGCACAATACATACCCACAGGCCACATTCGTCATTGATTTATAAATGGAAGATAAGTAACGTACTAATAACTCTCCAAAAGTATTTGCCTAAAATCCCTAAATTTAATGCTGACATTGAATAATGTAGTACTCTAGTATTGTATTCTCTCTCGTTGCAACTAAGCTGAGTCACTTCTTTTGGACAACAGATATTAAGAAATTGTGTTGAATAAGTTAAATGATACTCCCTCCGTCCACGAATAGGAGTCATGTTTACTTTTTTGCACTTGTTTTATAAAAATGATAATAAATAGTTAAAGTGTAGATATGATAAAGTAAGAGAGAGGGTAATGTAGACAAAACTCTTGCCTACATTATTCTCTCTCTTACTTTATCATTTCTCCACTTTAACTATTTATTATCATTTTTACAAAACAAAGTGCAAAAAAGTAAACATTACTCCTATTCATGGACGGAGGGAGTAGTAATAAAATAAAATAACATATATAGGAGAGGGAAAATGTAGAGGAGATAAGAGTGTAAAATAAAATAACATATATAGGAGATGGAAAATGTAGAAGAGATAAGTAGTGATTAGATGTTTTGTTTTTTATCAAAAAGGAAATGACTCAACTTTGTTGGAACGTCCTAAAAATGAATATGACTCAACTTAGTTGTGACGGAGGAAGTATAATTATGAGTCTATGTAGGCAAGTTGTGTCCTCCATCTAGCTTCAAATTTTGGAATTTAATTAAGTTTTAGTTATAAAATTAAAGTCTATGTATTGTCTCCTGATTTTATTATATGAATATACCTAGGAAAGAGAGGAACAAAAAAAACGATACCTAGATATCATATCAATATATCATGCACCATATTCACTACTACTAAAATAGTTTGATTTAACAAATTTCGAAATAAATCTAGATACATGTTGCAACATTCAAATTATAAAACAAAAACTCATTCCGTCCTAAAAAAAATAGATTAATTTTACTCCATTATTTTGTATCATCCCACAAAAACCAAATCTAAATGTGGAAAGTTTTTAACCAATTACACGCCACTAATAATGTAGACCATAAAATCCACTAACACTATTTCCACTATTTCCCCCCTATTTCTTATTCCACTTTTTAAAGTTTTTTTTATCTCTCTTACTCAACAATTGCACATTAAAATCTGTGTCATTTACAAGTTTATCTATTTTTTTATGGAGGAGTATAACTTCTGCTGGATTGTGATCCAACAGTTAAACAACATCGTTTTAGTAGAATGCAAATAATTTTATCCAATGTAATAACGACTACGAATTAATTTAAATACGTATACTACTATTTTAATTAAAATAACGTTTTAGTAGTAATAGTAAAAATGGGAATAGGTCTAAAAAAATTGTAACTTTTGATGTACTTATAAGATAGTTAGCAATTAAAACATGTGAATAGCCAACTTTATAAATTCTCCGTCCTTCCCATTATACAATTCTCAACCACTTCCATTCTCCATTCTTCGCAGCATACCTTCATTTAATGCCTAATTTTGAAGAAATGTTGATGATGAGCTTCATCATAAATGGAGTTTTGTTAAAGCTTATCCTCAAATTATATCTAGCTCTTTTTACTTGTATCTTTGCTTTCGGTTCGTCTTAATTAATCCTTTATCGTTTTGCTCATCAACAATGCCTTTGATATATGTTTCTCACATTAAACACAATCTAAAAATAATTGCAGGCGGAGCTGCAGTGGGGGCAATTACCGGTGCAATACAAGGGCATACGACGGAAACCGGCCTCTCACGTGGCTTCGTTATCGGAGCTTTGGTGGGGGCCGTCACCGGCGTCCAATTGATGGACCTTGTCCTAAATGGAGACCCTTTACGTAAGGTCAGAAAATCGTAATTTGGTGGTGTGCAATAATTAGATAGAGATATTGATATATAAAATCATAAATTTTGTCAGTTTTTTTAACTTATGGTAAATTCATTTCAAGGGATAATAAGTGTATAATTTTCGTGACCAAATTTTAAGGTCATGAAATATACCAAATTGAGTGAAAGTTTGTGATTCTAAAGAACAATCTTTACACTATCTACTAGTATTTAAATTATTTGGTACACATACTAAGCTTTATTTGACAATTCATACTAATTAGATGAATGGATATGATCACTTGAATATGAAATACTACAGTAAAGCATGTAAAATATTTGATCACTCACATTTGAGTAATGATAAAGAAAAATTGAAGTAAAACTAATGGTCTATAATATCATAAACTTTAACTTAATTTGATATTTCACATTAATTTAAAATTTGGTCTAAAAAATCATAAACTTATTGTATGTAATGAATTTTCGGCGAGTTGGGAAAAAACTGATTTTGTGGTAAGTTTACTACAAGATCTAAGTTCATGATTCTTACGACCAACATAAAATTTGTGATTAATACCAAATTTCGACCAATATTTGCGATTTTATGGAGACCAATGCCCCAATTAATATAACTTCATTTGTGGCTAATCTTAATGGTTACACAAAATTTGAAATTTGGACAAATCTTTTTACACCAACTTGTTTCAATTCTTACCGAATTTGGGTAAACACTATTCACTTACCAAATCTTTAGAAACTCTGCTTTATATAGTTCTAAACTATTGAAAATCAATATTTCTAAATTTTTTACTCTCATTCATTGTGATTTGTGAATCTTTAGTTTGACTTTTTATATCAAAAAATGTAGCTAGGTTGAATTAGACTTCCAAAAAAAATTAGTTGATGTGCCTTGTTTGGTTTGCTTAGTTTGAAAAGGCATAAGATTTTTAATTATTTACAGATGGCATTAATACGTAGTGTGATCAATGGAAATGTATTCAGTGAATGGGTCTGCCCTGAACTCCTACAAGCTTATGACTGGCAGGTGATGCATTTCTTCCAATCTAGGATATTAGTCTTAAAAATCCTAAATTTTGACCGAATTCTAATATTTTTCACGAACTTTGAAATAGAAAATTTCCTACAGACTTTGATTCTATGTGGCTAGCCGTAAACGTATACGACTTAGTCTGGATTATAAATGAAACAACGTCGTTTCGCCGCCCTAATTCTTGAATGTGAGGTTGAATAAATGTGTCTAAAATGATAAAATATGCCTAGCAAATCAGTGAGATTTGAAGAAAGGCCCATCATGGGAAATTGGCAACAATCTTTAAATCTGCGATATTTAAAACCACTTTCAAAGTTATGGAAAATATCGAAATTCATCCAAAGTTTATGATTTTCAAGAGCAATATCCCTTTCTATAGTGAGCAAATGTGTTTTTCAAATTTGGGATTTTGATGCAGATGAGCGCTGTGGAGACAAGCATAAGCAATGATGATTTTTCAGACATCTTTGATATTGAAACATCAAGTGGACTATCACAAGATTGTATCAAACGAATACTACCAATTTGCAACTTCAATGACACCACTTGTTATTCAGATACTAGCTGCACAGTTTGCTTACAGGTAAACTAATTTCAATTTAAGAGGAAACATTGTTTTTGGTCTGTGTACTTTGCCAAGGTATGAATTTTGATTTGTAACATTTGAAAATATATTATGAGGTCCATTAACTTCGATATAATATCGTTTGAGCTATTTTTTAACTATTTCAAACTTTTTTGGACAAAAATACCCTCAAGCCTATGAAAGACATTTTTAGACTATTTATTCTCTCTTTCTTTATTAAAATATTTAATTTATCTCTCTTAATTATTTTGCCCCTTTCTTCCTTCTCTTTTTCTCTCTTCTTCCCCATTTTTTCCTTCTCCTTTAATAAAGGGCAAAAAAAGAGAAAAATTAAATATTTTGATATAAAAGAAAGAGAATAAATAGACCGAAATACCCTTCATGGGCTTGAAGGTATTTTTACGTGCAAAAAAAGTTTGAATTAGTGAGAAGGTAGCTCAAATGATATTACGTTGAAGTTAACAGGCCTTAGAAGATATTTTCAAATATGGACCAAAAAAAATATTCCCTCTTCAGTTTATATATTACGATGTTGTTCTTATAAAATAAACAATGTAAATGTTAGTAGAAAATAAAGAATGGACAAGTGGGGAGGTGGCTTCCAAAGTGTAAGCATATATTCCACGTTGAGTGCATAGATGGATGGCTAATGAGGCACCCCAGCTGCCCAATATGCAGGACCCATGTTTCCTAATCCTTAATCATAATCCTCCATTAATACATATCATCTTCTCTCTTCCTATAGATTTTGCTACCTATACTATTGCGCACATCGCATATACTCTTATTTTTGTACCATAATGTATGTCTCATCTATACAAATGATCAAGAGGTAGCAATCATAGTTCATAGCTTATGTAACTTAAAAATGTAAGCAGATATATGTTATTGTGACGCTTCATGTATAGTGCCACTTGATGCAAGTAATGTGAATGGGAAAACCTTATTTGCGGCAGCAAAAAAGCAACTGAATTTTCTTACACGAAACTGGATAAATTTGAATAGATCATCAGTACTATAACCTCTACGATGGCAATCGAAAGTTTCCGATACATTCTCCCACAATTGTAGTGACTGTAGATGCGAAAATGTGACTCACATTGGTGGTTGCCATGTTCCCGGTTGGAATGATTCGCCAGATCCGGTAGGCTCTGACGACCTGAAACCCAACTCAGCCAAATTAACTTGGAGAAACAACCTTACCATCTTCTTTTATTACAATCTAGGTAAGGATGTCTTAAAATCAAATAACTTACTCCGGCTCTTCTCTCTTCTCGCCTGATCCTTCAAAGGCCTTATCGCTGCAATTACAATGAGTAATTGATGTTATTTAAGACCATGATAATAAGACTTGAAGGTTTTAATTAACTTAGGTTTGAATACTAACCTCTTGGCATCAATTTTGGTACCTGTCAAGGAAATAATACCACCATTAAACACAAAATCATACTACAAAATGCAGTGGGAATCGGGAAATGACACTCGTGTATAGGAAATAGTAAACACAGGTCCGCTTGGCCTCCTCGACTAATATAAAAAGGAAACTCCGAGAAAACTCATGCTCATTACGTTAAGTAATGGGTGAGTTCTGCATTTTAATGCTGCTATACTAAAATGGAGCTGATAATTTGCTAAAGAACACATCAAGTGAAATATTAATCCATTGAAGACAACGGGGCTAGTAATCTTGCTTTATGTTTATGATATCGATTAATGAATGAGGAATTGATGGCATTATTGACAATTATCACCTTTAAATTAAGAATAAATTAGTGACCGATTTGTGTCCTGAATTAATTAGAATTTGATTTGAATCAATTGGGCCAAGTATTGTGGGATTCTTGTCTTGTAAACTCCTATATATTCTATAGGAGGATTTGGAGAATGTATCCAAGAGTTATCAATTTGTTGGCGGTGTAAACCGTAAGCCTCAGTGAGAGGATTAGTAGGGCCTCTTCAGAAGATTGTTTCTTTCACTATTTCAAGTCAATTTATATCCATTCAAGTTCTTATTCAAAGATATTCTCTTCATGCCTTTCACTCCATATCAATTGGTGCAGTGAACTTGGATCCAATCATGGTGAAACCCCGCAAACATTGAACAACGACTTGATAGATTGGAGAAGGCCGTGGCGGAGCTTAACACCTAGTTTGATTCCTTATTGAAGCAAATACATGGCATTAAGGTATCAAACTTAATTGAAGCAAATAGATTGGTGCACACCCATGTGCACCAACGTGATTCCATCCTTCATACCAATAAGGTATCAAACTTGGCATTAAGCTTCACTTAAAGCTTGCCACTTCCTTCTCCAATCCATCGAGTCGTTGTTCAATGTTGTGGGGTTTTACCATGATCGGATCTATGTTCACCGCACCAATTGATATGAAGTGAAAGACATGAAGAGAAAATCTTTGAATAAGAACTTGAATGGATATAAATTAACTTGAAGTAGTGCAAAAGAAACAATCATCCGAAGTGGCCACACTAATCCTCTCACCGAGGCGTATGGTTTACACTGCCAACAAATTGATCACTCTTGGATAAATTCTTCAGAATCCTCCTATAGAATATATGAGTTTATAAGACAAGAATCCCACAATATTTACCCTAATTGATTCAAATCAAATACAAATTTATTCCTAATTTAATTCAATTCATGACATAAACCAGTCACTAATTTTTTCTTAATTTAAAGATAATAAAGGATAATAATTGTCATCAATCTGTCAATAATGCCATCAATTCCTCATTCATTAATCGATATCAGTTTGGCAAATCATATCTCCTATATAGTGAATCTTAATATTCTTTCCTAAGCAAAGGCATTGGCAGCAATAACTTGATAGATAGGATAAACATTCAGTATAATACTTGCATTCAACATTATAAACAATAATAGAAATTAACAGTAAGCACTACAAATATTAAGTATAACATGTGAAAGCATGCAATCTGATCATTTGAACTTAATGCTCCTCTAGGCAAAAGAAGAAGCTCCTGACACATACTAGTGAAGGAATTACTATGATTTAGTTACATATCGCATGATGTTATTTATTAGTATATCAAAGATAAATATCTTCATATTAAAACCTCTAATTTGCTGCCATTACGATACGATACAGATATGTAACTAGGAAAGCATCAACTAATTCAAAGTAGAGAGCATTTCATACCTTCTGAATCAGTAGGAAACTGTTGGATAAAACTTTTCAAGTCAGGACCAGCAGTTTTTCCTATTAACATACACATTCAAACAAGTAAGCTCATAAATCATAAAACTCTGGAGGCAGCTTTCTTATTCATATTTGAGTAGAAGTAGGTGGACAACTCACCAATTTTGGGGGCTTTTCCTTCCCTAGCTTTCCTTTCTTCCTTCTTTTTGAGGACTGGTATCAAACACAAACAAGTAAGGGTGGGTTTATTCTAAATAGTAGTAGTAGAAAATAACCAATATAATAACACTCCTCTGTCCCATTGAAAATGAAACGTTTTCCTTTTTGGGTTGTCATATTAAAAACGAAACGTTTCCTAAAATGGAAACAACACCTCTACTTTTTCATCTCTCTTACTTTACTCTCTCTTCATTATCTCACAAAACATCAGTACACAAAATCTTGTGCCAAAAACCAAATGTTTCATATTTATTGTCGGAGGGAGTATGAAACAACAATGAGTACTCTCTTACTGAATCCTCAACAGTAATATTTGTAAACAGAATTATAGGACATATGTTCTATATTCTAGTGGAAGGTAGAAATAATACGAGACAATCCCAGTACACTATGGTAGCATGTTGATTGCTAATCTGAACGTACTCAACAATGAAGAGAAAGTAAGAACAATGGGAAAAAAATCAAAGTGTACCAAGGACAAATTAGGTTTTTATGGGACAAAACTCTTATGAGACGGTAATAAGGGATAGTCCAACGATGATCTCTTGGAGTAGTTCTCGTTGATATATATTTGAGAAGCCGGAGTCATTATCAAGCATTCAAGTAGGAGGAATCTAATCGAAAGTAGAGATTATGATCAAATATGAATGCTAATACTTACGAGCAACATTCATTTTAACTTGTTCCCTCCTAGCCTCCAGCAGAGCCATTTCCTGTAAAACAAGCCAAACTATTAGTATCATTTTTCTCAGACCAATTGCATTTGTTGGCATAGATATTTGCAAAATGTAAGAAACAAATGTAAGCTTGTTCAAGTTCACTGATGCATCGATGTTTAATGTGCACAAAATTGCTACAGCTATTGTTACTCATCAGATTAAAAAAAAGGCTTGAATCTTACGTTCTATCTATCTCCACACGTTTGACAGATTGAGTAGGGCATAAAGGTCAGTAATTTTATACTTATCTTTAAACCCATATGACCTAAATTCTGGATGTTTAATCACAACTAAGTCAGTAGGAAATGAAGTCTAAAATGAATGAATAAGTAAATGACCATCGCTTAAGATATCAGTGAAATGTATTTTCATCAAGAATTGATGCCGACTTAAGTATGTAGCCGTGCAGGGTATGGTATTTTGAAAGAAGCAATTAGAAGAATACAACAAAGTTCAGATTTACTCCCTACATCAACAATCTATCAAATGCTACACAACTGAGGAAGAATACACTACCCTAAGAAATTTTTGAAGGGCTTGCATTAAGTAGATAAATAAAAGTATTTTCGGCCGGCCTATACTAGAATGTAGGAATTCAAAGAACATCAAATATTGTTGCACATGGGATGCCACTCCCTCTGCAGAAGAATGATGAATGTCTGTCTTACCTCCGGTGTCGGAGCTATTTTACGCTGTCCATTCAGCCAACATATCCATTCAACTACAACAAAACTATTGAAACATAAATAATTACCAATTACAAAGAAAGATATACAATGTGAATGAGAAACACCAATAAATAAAACATAGTCCTGTTTTGGGCATTGACTCAACTCTTGTTGGAAGAATTGGTATCTAATTATCACTAATGTATGAGGGCATTCAGATTTAACACGAGTGCCACCACAACTTCCTCATTCTCTAATCTCTATAGGGTTCAAAAAAACCCAATGGATAAAAAATAACTCTGGCACTGAAAAACGTATTGAAAACTAATTAGAATCCTAAATCAGTAAAGCACCAAAATAAGTGGTTTCGTCATTTGAAACATAATGAGTGCCACAAACCGAAAGAGCCTTAAACTTAACCAATGATTTATAATAAGCATAACCAAAAGCCCAAGAACCAGTGAGCATTTTAATAACTCAAATGCGTTAAATTAAGGAATATGAAACATACCCGGAATGGACGTGGGATCCTGGTCTCCTTTAAACTTTACCCACCTTTTCTCCTTCACTGATGAATACAAAGTAAGAACAAGCAAAAATTTGCATCAAAGCAAATACTCACAACACAAATAGCTCAAAAATCTGTTGTTTATGTATGCACCAAAATTTCGCAAGCTGAGAAGAGTCTCGAATGCTTAGGAAAAGATTGTTTAAATGACAATAAGGCTTGGAACAAGTGAATCAATTGGTACTACACATTTATCTTGGTATAGGAAGATATAAATACAAGGAATCAATATAAACCGAGTTATCATCCAAGTTAGCAACATCAAATAAGAAAAAGCATGGAATATCCAAAGATACACTGCAAATTGATGTAAGCACAATCCAGTAAAAAAGAAGCTGACATATATTGACAAAAACGAACTCGCCCCTTCTTCCGTGATTATACAATTTAAATAAAAAAATTACTTCATCGAATTAAGAGAAGATAGGAATGGTACGGCAGAAATAAAAGAGTAAAGAAGATGGGAGCACTCACTTATACCGTCGATTTCCTCAATCATGGTGAAGTATTTATTGCCGGTTTTGTCCATTCCGACGAATGATCGATTGCTGAAAAGGCCTACGACCCTCGTCCACAGCCGCGACATTTTATTTCACTTCAAAATGCTTCCACGTTTGTTCGATCAATGAGAAAGCTCACCAAAAGGAAGGGTAACGTAAAATGATAGAGAACTTAAGCAGAAGAACACGACCGAGAGTCGTGTTAATTGATCGGCAGCAACCAAATGGAGAGTTTCTCAGACAAAATGCAGTCTTGGTTCGAATTAGGGCAATATCATGGAAAGACGAACAGTTCACCTTAATATTTGGAATTAGAATATAACTTTTTTTTTAAATTGTAATTAAAATCAAAATCAATGCGACAACCTATAAGCATTCACAATAGCAATGCCCTAGCCCCATTCCGGTCTAAATTTCCTCCTGCCACATCATAATGCATTTCCCACAGCCTAGTCATGCCCTAGCCTTTCCACAACTTAGCCTAGACCTCCCATTTAATTCACCTAATCAAATTAATAACAAATACTCCATTCGTCCAACATTAGGAGTCCCGATTGACCTTTTTCATCCATCCGACATTAGGAGTCCCGGTTAGACATTTCTATAAAAAAGTGAAATAAAAATATTATAAAATAAAACACAAAAACACTAATAAAAACACATCCAAATAATAAAGCAAATAATAATGCAAATGAGTCCCACATTCCATTATCACACACTCCAATTATTATACACTCAAACATTTCTTAAAATCCGCACCCAACTCCGTCCGAAATTAATTGATATTTATTAAATATTTTTAAAAAATGAAGTGCAATAAGTTGTATATATAAAGTAGAAATAAAAAATTAAAAGAAAATGGAAAATCGGCTCAGCTCAGCGGTCGGCGCGCAATAGGAGCTCTAGCCACCGCTCGGCCGCTCTCAGGCATGATCATGCTCTCGGCGGTTTCTCTCTCCTCGGGACGGCTCGGTTGTTGCAATAGATGGCTAGTCACCACCGTCCCGCTAGGCAGTGGCTAGCCTCCTATTGCTAATGCTCAAATGTGATATGATAACAAAAGCATATTGTACTTTTAGATAAATTGGCGTTATTTTCATTAACATTCAAAATAGTATGAAGTCGACTTATCTAAATCAACGTCATTTTCTATTTTTACCATATTAGTTCGATTTTCACCATCGTAAAATACTGTGAAAATTGAAAATTTTGTAATATTGTATTTTATTTTCAAAAGTTATATAATTAACTAAAAAATCAATGAGTATGATTTAAATACATATATCCCTATGATAAACTAACAAGTGGCAAAATGACATATTTTCTATATATTTAAAAAAAATCATTTTTTTCACTATCATCAATGGTTGATGTCACGATCACCTGCAACCCTATTCTCTCCTTTCTCTATTGAAGTTCAATCTACCCTTAAGAAATGATGAGTGATGTTCCTATGTCCTTCATCTGAAATTCCGTTAGAGAGTACCGATACTATATATAAAGTTTTTGGCAAGTCACAATGCAACACCTCCATCACCGCCATTCCTTAGCCTCCTCGAACTTTAAACACTTATTACTCATCAAGTCAATCATAATATACTATTCCAAAGCATATATAGTACTCCCATCGTCCCAATAAACCTGCAACATTTGGTTTCCGGTACGAGATTTTATGCAGTGTTGTTTTGTGAGTTAATGAAGAGAGAGTAAAGTAAGAAATAAGAAAAAGTAGAGATATGGTTGTTTCTATTTTAGGAAACGTTACATTTTTTTGTGACAACCCAAAAAGGAAAACGTTTCATTTCTAATGAGACAGAGGGAGTACTATTTATAGAAATTAAGCACTTCAGCCAAACGTTTCAACAAGAACAAACTCATCTAAGAATCCAGGTGGTGTTTCCATGTAGACTTCCTTCTTCAACTTGCCACGTAGAAAGACATTTGTAACATCGAATTGATGCAGAGGCAATTCCTTGTTTGTCGCAATTGAGAGTGTGAGTCTTATTGTATTCTTCTTGGCAATTGGAGAAAAGGTTTCGAGTATTCGACGCCATATGTATGAGTGTAGCCCTTGGCTACAAGTCTCGCCTTGTATCTCTCGATTGATCCATCCATTCTTCTTGACAATAAAGACCCACCGACATCATATTGGTTTCTTCCCTTTTGGAAATTCACACTTCTCCCATGTATTATTTATAGCAAAGGCATTTATATAAGTTTTAATTGTTTCTCCTCAATGTATTAACACATGACGTGTTCATCAACCACGAAAATTTCCTCTTTTTAATAGAGTGCTACCTCAAATGCTCTGGCATCTCAGTCAAATGTCCCCTTGTAATGTTTGCATTGGGTACCTTGAGTTTCAAGCAGTTCTCTCTGGAGTATATCGCTTAGGTGGAACTTCCCTGTTACCCCCCTTGGCGGCAACACATACTGCCCAGTATCTTGATCCACCCACTTGATAAGTTTCCTTAGATCTTTCTTCATGTTCTCTTATATTAGTGACAATAGGTAAACCAAGTTTAGTACTTCATCCGTTCCATAGTAGTGAAATCATTTTGCCATTTTGGTATGTTCCATAATAGTATAGTCATTTCTCTTTTTAGTAAAAATTAATACATTTCTTCTCACCCCTTTACTCTCTCTTACTTTATTCTGTCTTCATCTCTCTACATTTTTTAATTTCCCACTTTATTCTTTCTATACTTAACTCAATTGAACATAATTTTCTTAAATATCCGTGGCGAAAAGAAATGCCTCTACTACTATAGAACGGAGGGAGTATTAGTTTCATAGTTTCTTACCTCGAGTATCATAAGTGGGGAAGAATCAAGGACATTGTCACCAAGTTTTGTGGACTGTACAACAGTTTCAGAATTTAGATCAACACTGCTAACCTATCTTGTTGGAGTTGCTTCCGAACTGGACTTGACATAGGTAACCAACTTATTTGGTCATTTCTCTCAATTTCACTTTCCCCCTGACCGCTAAGGTGGTGATGATAAAATTACATCGGGCCAAGAGTGTTAGGGAGCGTGGGACTCATTGTACCAATTTTTTTCACTAAGTTATACTCTCTCCGTCCCTGAAGAGTATGCACTATTTCCTTTTTCGTCTGTCCCCAAAGAGTATGAACATTCCAATTTTGAAAACTCTTTTCTCTCTAATGAGGTGAGACCCATTCTCCACGAACATTACTTAAAAAACTTTCTCTATCTATCTCTCTCACTTTACCAATAATACATTAAAATCCGTGCCGAACCCAAAGTTCATACTCTTTGCGGACCGGAGGGAGTATATCATCTTCACTAAGATGATAGTCATCTTCTCTTTCATCACATGATTCAGATCCAACCAAGTTAATATCTTCAGTCTCTCCATCTTTATCCACAATAGTATAAGTAGACTTGGAGCGTAAAGTATTTTCGCATGTATTTGTGTTGCTTTTAGTATTGTAAGATGGTTCCAACTAGGGGTGGGTAAACGGTTCTCGGTTATTCGGTTAACCGAGAACCGAACCGTAATCGGTCGGTTATCGGTTAACCAATAACCTAAATCACGGTGTTTGGGTCGGTACCGATTTGGCATTTTTCTCAAAGTCAGTTATCGGTTATAATCGATCAATTATCGGTTATCGGTCCAAAATTAAATTCAATTATATTTTTAATTAATCAATTTCTATAATATTTTTATACTTTCAAATCATATCTATATTACATTGAATCTGCACTGCTTTATGTTGCGTCATAATAGAAGAAAATGTAATTTACTTCTAAAATTTGTCAAAGTCTATTTTAATCTGTGTCATTATCATTTATAGTATCTCAAAATAAAAAAAATGCCTAAAGATTTATTTTTAAAATAAGATCTTTCAAAGTCAATAAAGTGCTAAACATTATTTTAAAAATAAGATATCCCTTCACTTAATTATCGTAGAAGAGTTTTGAGATCATTTAAAGTTTAAACTTTTGAAGTGCCTAAACAAATTTATTTATTACTAGGAAATAGGAATGACCGAATAATAATAACATACTCCCTCTGTCCCCAAAGAATATACATTTTGGATTCAACACGGGTTTTAATGTCAAATTGGTAAAGTAATAGAGAGGTAGAGATAAAAAGTAATTAAAGTATTGTTAGTAGAGAATGTGTCTCATCTCATTAGAGAGAAAAGAGTTTCTAAAATTGAAAAGTACATATTCTTGTGGGACAAACTAAAAAGGAAATAGTGCATATTATTGTGGGACGGAGGGATTAATAATAATAATAATAATTATAATAATAATAATAATAATAGTAGATGAAAAGTGAAAAGTTAAAAGATGAAAGTGTTGGAGTTTAAATTATTCGGTTATTTGGGTTATAACTGATAACCGACCGGTTCTAACCGAGTCAGTTAGTTAAGTAACCGAACAAGAGAACGGGTCAGTTCCGGTTAGTTTTTTGACCAATTTTTAGGGTCGGTTAACAGACAATTCGGTTCGGTAATAACCAAACCAGCCGTTTACCCGCCCCTAGTTCCAACGCACCAGAAGCTCTACCAATATCTCTCCATCTTATTGAGTCATTCTAGAAAACAAGAATCATCATCCCCCTCATCCTCATATCCTCATCCTCTTTCCTACCCATTAACTATTCATTACTATCGTCAATGTCACTTAGTAGTATATGATCAGTGGTGTCTTGTATGTTGAATCTTCATTCAAAAACTGTATTGTACTTCACAAGCACTAAGTTATTCAATCGTTGTTGTGCCAAACGATTCATCTTTTTACTATGAATCTGTAAATGAAAAGGTAAAAATAACATGTATCGGTTTCTTCACAAATATAAACACATATATCATTGATAAGTCGTATTCTAGGCCCTGGTTACTGGTCAGTATGATGTGCAAAATTGATTATATCTGCAAAACAGTTGCTCAAAGTGTGCAGGTTAAGTGTTCTAGCCAGTAGGGAAGTTTCGGAATGTTCAGGTGAAAAAGGGCGCCAGCATGATCTCATACTGATCAGTATTCGTGCTGAAACGGCTTGAGATGGAGAAGACGGATAGCTGGGACGGATTACCCACAATTGAGGGCAAAGAAGTCAACTTGCAATGAGGATTTACCCTAAAATCAAGGGTAAGCCTCCCTATAAAAGGAAGCCAAGAAGGAGAGAGAAAATATACACATTCACTCATTCACCACCATCTTTAGGTAGAGAGTTCTCTCGGTAATACCAGTCTTTCAGCCGTGTCCCGCTTCTTGCCTCGCCGCAGCCATGATCACCTGACGCCCAGATGTTCCCGGAGTACCAGTCATCCTTATTCCAGCCAGCAAGATCATAGTTTAGGAGTTCCATCGCCCGGAGTGGCAAAACACTTTTATTTCGCTTTCGTAGTTTAATTTACTTGCATTTTCCTTACGTTGGATCTTTGCTGCTTTTGAATTTCACTGCTTTGAAGTATTTTGTTGAAGATTCGAACAATGTTTTATGCTATGAAGTTGTTTTCTGTTCAGTTTACTTCGCCGATCTCTTTTCCTTCTGCCTAGTTAGCTTAGATCTAGAGTTTCTGGTCGTTTGAGTATCGAATCGTGTGTTTCCAGTTAGTAGTTTATTTCTTCGAGTTAGCATAATCTGTTTACTTTTATTTCATAGAGGTTTGTTTCATGCAAGGTGCAGTTATGTGTTTCTTGTCTTCTTCCATGCTGATCAGTAGGCGGGATTTCAGTTTCGATGTTTGATTTTCGATTTGGAATTTTTGATTGTAGATCTGTGTTCGTGAGTTATTAATCTGTGTTTTTATGGTGCTGAATCTGGTTTGTTTTTCTGATTTTAGTTTGTGTTTGTTGAAGAAGATGATGTCCATATCCAAGTTTGGGACCACTTTTGCTTTTTAGATGCTTTTTGCTTTTTGTCCTTCACCTTTAGTACACCCTGCAGATCTGTCAGCCTAGTCACCACAACTACCACTTATTCTCTGCTTTTCTGTTTAGCCTTTTATAGAAACCTAGTACTTTCCGCATATTTTCTGTTACACCGCATCCACCATAATTCCACGTACACCACTACATGTCGACCACCATTCACCCTTCCTAGTCAGTAGGACACCATCTTAATTTCCCGTCTAGGTAGAGACTCAACCCAAGCGTGGTAGCTAACCAAACCTTTCCAAATATCACCGCGGTAGTTTAAACGCACCATCTCTGTGGGATTCGACCCCTACCTTCACTATACTACCCAGTAGAAGAGGGTTGAGGATTCTTTGAAACCAGGGTCTAGGCTTAGTTAGGATCTCTATCCTGACCAGTAGGATATATCCTTGCTTGAACGACACCTACGCACCCTGTGCTCTTTCAATCATTCATTTACACTAGAGAATGTCTAAATTTCAATACTTACATGTTGGAAAGTACTCCAATTCCTCTCATAACCAGTAACATCAGGGTTAGGCTCAAGATTCGAATTGCAAATGTTTGCAAATTTAGTGCCTTAGATCCATAATGTTTTCACCATTCAGCTGAAGAAAACAAGATATGTAAATATTTAGCATATCATGTATCAATAAAATAAATAGTTCAATGAAAAATATGATAATATTTACCGGGTGCCATTTGACTTCTATGTCGAATAGCTAAAGGAGTTCTGAAATAGGAGACACTGCCTGATACAAAGACATTTCCTTTTTCATGATTTGATCTTGCGTACTTATGTCCGGAACCAGCTTTAGAATACACTCGTGTAGGCCTTCTGCAACCTCTGAACAAGTCAAAATACCTTGCATATCTGAATAAAAGACTGCCAGATTCAAGTAATGACCCTCAGCTTGCAATGGTTTGTGTATTTGATCAGTCCATCTAGAGTCCATTATACCAAATGCTCTTTTAAACTTGTATTCCTTTCCATTGAATGACTTGGAAATGGTCTCTTTACAACAATTCATAGCCTCATAAATATACCCCATCACGGGCTTGCGCTCAACATCAACCATTCTCAACAAGAGGAGAAGCCAATTTGAGTGCATAAACAATATGTCTCCAATACGCATCATTCAGCATAGTAGTAGTTGCATGTTTACTAGATGCCTCTTTGAACCACTAACTATGAATGAACCTCAAAGTGATGAAGGAGGTAGCAAATCTAGTAATTGCCGGCCTAAATAACTCTCTCTTGTTTGCATATCTTCTCATCATGTTCAACAAGCCTATCTTACTGGTATCTTTACTTGAAACATCATTCCACCTTTCTTATAATTGGAGGCACATTATTTGTTACAATTTGGATCACATTCTTTTTTCCAACATAATCAACCATCTCTTCAAGCATTGTCAATCGAGCATTTATATCTTTTACAATGTCAGACCCATCGACAGACTTGATGAAAATAGAACCTTTTGGCGAATTCACTAAAAAGTTGATAATTTCTTTATGAGAAACAGAATCACGCCACCCATCAGATATAATTGAACATCCATAAGTTTGAAAAAGTGTAGAGAGTAGGTTTGAAAATTTTGATGTGGTGCATGCATATATAGAGAATTGAGATTGAGAAAATGGTGACTGTCTGAGAGATTTAAGAAAATCAAAAAATCGATTAAGGCTTGGAGAATATTGAGATAACAGATTTTTAGATAAGTTTTACTTTATATTATGTTTATTTTAGGAAAAACAAATCAGCATCAAAGGAGAAGATTTACATAAAAAAGATTGAGGGATACCTTGAACAACTTGACTGCGCAACATGTGTTTTGGGCGACCCAGCCGAACCAGCGGGGATCCTGTGGCTCGATTAACACACCCATGTTGGGGAGGTGATGGTCTCGACCCTGGCGACCCAAACGAGATTTTGATAACAGTACCTGAGGTTGCCAAACTTTATCATGTCTTTCACGTGTCTCTCGCTCGGCCATATATCATTGTTTCTCCTCTCCTATTGCAGCAGTTCTTCAACGCACCATATTGAATTACGGTAATTTCCTAACTCCAATGGCTAGTTATTTATTGAAAGTTTGCCTAATCCAAGCTATGCGAAGGAAGAAAAACTTGCAGAAATTGGAAATGAAAAGTTGGTCAAACAAGAGACCACATCCGGTGGTTAAAGCTCAAGAGCTGGGTGATTCATTGTCAACATTCAAGTTTCAGTTCCACTTTTTGGTATCTCTGTCTTTTAGCATTCTAGTTTAGATTCTTCTTAGACTCCTCTTTTGCTTCCTTAAAATCTACCTATCAGTTTCAAACTCACCGGGAGAAATTACTTGGT
Source organism: Salvia splendens (assembly GCF_004379255.2). Classification (NCBI taxonomy): domain Eukaryota; kingdom Viridiplantae; phylum Streptophyta; class Magnoliopsida; order Lamiales; family Lamiaceae; genus Salvia; species Salvia splendens. Next base: position 18,369,953 of record NC_056052.1, read on the forward strand.
GTGGGAGCAGCAAATTCTTGCCACCGTTAGAGGATATGGTCCTGAATCATTCCTTACTGGTGAGCACACGATTCCCTCACAATACCTTGGGACAATAGGATCTACAGAAATGAGGCTCAATCCTGAGTACCTCTCTTGGCATCGTCAAGATCAATTATTGTGTGCTTGGATACAATCTTCACTCACAGAAAGCACTGTAGTTCTTGTTGTGGGAATGAAGACGAGTATAGACATGTGGCATGCTCTTGAAACAAATTTCAGCAATCAATCGAAGCCAAAAATCATGCAGTATAAATTGCAACTCCATACCATCAAGAGGATGCTCTTCCCATGACAGAATACTTGAGTAAGATCAAAACCTATTGTGATCTACTTAGTGCCGCGGGGTGCAGAATAATAGAAGAAGATCAAATCTTGCACATCCTCTCTGGTCTAGGCACTGAGTTCAGTTATGGTCACCATCACCTCTAAAGCAGATTCATGGAAAGTGCAAGATGTAAATGCACTGCTACTGAGCTTTGAGTCCAGATTGGAGTCAGCCAAATCTCCATCCATCAATCTTGATGGATCTCAGCCTACAGCAAACTTTACTCAAGCTAGTGGTCAGAAAAGAGAATGGAATTTTCAAGGAAGCAAAGGCAGTTACTCAAACTATGGAAGAGGAGAAGGTGCAAGAGAAAGTGGCTATCGCGGTCGAGGAGGTAGAGGTAGAAACAGTGGATCCAGAACCTCTTGTCAGCTTTGCCAAAAACCTGGCCACACTGCTGACAAGTGTTGGTACGGGTTCGAGCAAGGATTCATGCCTCAAGCACCGCAACCTCAACAACATCAGTCAACCTATCAACAATCGAATAATGGCCAACAATCCACTTTTTCTCAGAATCCAGCAGCTCATGTTACTCAAGCCAGAGGGCCTCCCATTCATCACTCGCCTTTAGAGATCAACTTTGATAGTTCTTCCTCCACATCATGGTATCCCGACTCGGGGGCTACTAACCATATCACTAATGATCTTTCCAACCTGAGTGTGAGTTCAGAATATCACGGAGGTAAACATCTCTTACTTGGTAATGGACATAAAGTTAAGATCTCTCACATTGGTCACTCAAACTTTCTTCCAACTCCTACTGCTTCTGACTCTAGATCTTTGCATCTCACTAATCTGCTTCACATACCTACCATCACTAAATACCTTTTAAGTGTGTCTCAATTTGCCAAAGATAATCTAGTCTTCTTTGAATTTCACCCTTCTCTTTGTTTTGTCAAGCAACAGGTCACCAAAGCAATCATTCTCAAGGGCATCCTTAGTGATGGTTTGTACAAGTTCTCACTCCACAAGCGTTCCCAGCCTTCGAGAAATAAGTTTTCTAGTTTTAACTCATCTCCAGAAGTTTGTTTTACCTCTCTGGACAAACATCCATTTGCTCCTACTACTTCTAATAGCTCCTCTAGTATAGAATTATGGCACAAAAGACTTGGCCATTGTGCTTTCGATATTGTAGAAAGGGCTCTTAAAAGTTGTAATATCTCTTATAATTCAAATAAATCTGTTTCCCTTTTTCAATCTTGTTGCGTCTCCAAAAGCCAAAAGCTTCCATATCATGACTCTCTCACTCAATACACATCTCCACTCCAGCTGATACATACTGATTTATGGGGTCCAGCCTCTGTGACTTCCAAAAATGGATTCTCTTATTATGTTACTTTTGTGGATCATTTTAGTCGATTTACATGGCTTTATCTCTTGAAAACAAAAGGGGAAGTTGAGTCTGTCTTCAAACATTTTAAAAGCTTGTTGAAACCCAATTTAACCAAAAGATAAAAATCTTCCAAAGTGATTGGGGAGGTGAGTTCAGAGGTCTATCTTCCTTTCTTCAATCATCTGACATCATACACAGAGTCCCATGCCCGTATAATCCTCAGTAAAATGGGCATACGGAGAGAAAACATAGGCACGTAGTAGACATGGGGTTGTCCTTGTTGTCTCAATCGGGTATGTCCTCTCAATATTGGGATGGTGCTTTTGTTTCTGCTTCTTTTCTCATTAATAGGATACCCACAAAAACCCTTCATTTTGTGTCTCCTTATGAAAAATTATACAAGGCCAAACCTGACTATCACTTATTGAAAGCTTTTGGCTGCCTCTGCTACCCACACCTTAGACCATATAACAAACATAAGCTACAATTTAGATCCACTTTCATTGGCTACAACTCACAGCACAAATGGTATAAAACACTCCTTCTCACCGGTAAAGTGATTGTCACAAGAGATATAATTTTTTATGAAAGTATTTTTCCTCACGTTAACCCCTCTCCCATTCCAGTTTCTCTTGGTGACTCAACTAATTATGCCACACTCTTAGCATCCTCCATCTCCACAAATTCCTCATCTTTACCTACTTCACCAATAGTTCCCACTTACTCTAACTCATCCAGCTCACCAAACTTCTCTTCGAGTTCCTCTGACAGCACACCCCTACCTTCACTTCATGTATCTACTCCTCTCCAAATGGCTTCTCCCTCTCCTCAAGTCCTCCCACCTACCCCTCCTACTGCCCATGTACCTCCCATCTCTCAACATCACATGATTACAAGGGCTCGGGCAGGCATTTTCAAGCCTAAAGCCCTTCTTGCTGCTGTCCCAAATACTTCTGATCAAGTTCCCAGATCTTATATCATTGCTCTTCCATTCCTGTCTGGAAGAGAGCTATGGTTGAAGAATTCTTAGCCCTACTATAGAGCAAAACATGGATTCTAGTACTTCTACCACCTGGAAAAAATTTGGTTAGTTGTACTTGGATATTCAAAGTAAAGAAACATGCTGACAGCCTCATTGCGCGACACAAAGCCTGCTTCTCTCAAGTTACTGGGTTTGACTTTAATGAGACTTTCAGCCCCGTTGTAAAGCCGCACACAATACTGCTCATTCTGACCATTGCCGTGACTTTGGCTGGAGCGTTACACATCTCGATGTTAATAACGCATTTTTACACGGAGAATTGGTTGAAGATATCTACATGAAGCAACCACCTGGCTTCAAGGCTCGCCTCAGCTTGTTTGCAAGCTTAACAAGGCCATATAAGGTCTTAAGCAAGCTTCGCGCTCCTGGTTTCTCACCGTGCAGGCTGCTCTCTTTACTCTTGGTTTCACTCAATCACGTGCAGATACTTCACTCTTCTTCCGCATTACCAAGTTTGTGGTAACCTATCTACGTTGATGACATACTTATCACCGAGTCTTCTTAGGGTGTTGTTCGACATATAATCTCTAAACTCAATAGCATCTTCTCTTTGAAAGATCTAGGGGAAGTGAAACAGTTCCTTGGTGTTGAAGTCACTCGCACTGCTTTTGGCCTTCATCTAAGCCAAGGAAGCTACATTAGAGATATATTAAAGAGAATGAATATGCAGGAGGCAAAAGGATGTCCCACTCCTATGGTATATGCCTCTAGACTTTCGAAGCATGATGGAAATCCAACTGTAGAAGGAAAAATCTATAGAAGTGCAGTAGGTGCTCTGCAGTATGGCACCATAACCAAGCTAGAGATCAATTTTTGTGTGAGCAAGGTTAGTCAATTCATGGCCAATCCCCTTGATTCACATTGGAAAACTGTAAAGTGCATTATGAGATATCTTGCAGGATCGAAGTGTTGGAATTAGAAGAATATTCTGAGGAGTAATGAAGATTACACAAAATCAGGAACAAGATTGGAGAATATTTTTAGCCGTGTGATTAGGGAAAATTATTAGAGAATATCTTACCATATAGAAGCACTCCTTAGTCTATATATCATGTATACAGCCATTGTAATTATCAATATATCAAAGAATATACCTTTCTACATGGCATCAAGAGTAGGTTTAAGGCTCAGAAACAATTCATCATAGCCCCGAATACCCTTCTCGACCAATACAGGCGAGAATTCTGTCCACAAAAATGTCAGAAAACAAACCAGACAAACCAGATATTGAACCCATAGCCGAAAAGATCAGGTCTAGTAAAGCGTTACCATAGCCTTCAAATTGAATGGCTCGAACTACTCACTGTGGGCACGGTTGATGAAAGTATCGATTGGCGGCCGAGGAGTCTACCGCCACATCTCCGGAATTCCGTCTCCACCGAAACCAGGGGAGAGCGGATTCACAGATTGGGAAGAGATAGACTTAATCGTCTTCTCATGGATTATTGACAACATGGAGACAAACCTCATAGCAGATTTCGCACACCACCAGACGGCGAAATCCCTGTGGGATACGCTCGCGGTAACGTTTGCGAGTTCATCCGACTCATACCTAATATATGACCTGCGAGACAAGGCAAGCAGAATTACGCAAGGAGAATCAACACTAGAGGCTTACTGGAGTCGGCTACATGGCCTCTGGATCGACATCGATCGATGCTCCCACAAGACCGTAAATTGTTGCGATAAAGGTGTAGAGCAATACCGTGAAATCAAAGCAGAACTAAGGCTGTTCAAATTTCTCACCGGGCTAAATGAGAAGTACGATTGGATCCGACGAGAGATCCTCAAAGAGGACCCCTACCCCTCAGCCGACGTCGCGTATGGATGGGTGAAGCGAGAGGCGGCTCGACTCAAGATCATGTCACCATCGACCGATCCACCCACCACCGCTGTCGGAAATGAAGCATCATCGGGGATTGGTTTCGGATTCGGGGCGAGAGAATACCGTCCGTCACAGACACAGAACAAGGGCCAACCGCCGATACCACGCCCCGCCGCCAACCGCCGGGGAAACAACCGACCCGACAAGTCCAAACTCTGGTGCTCTCACTGTGGAATGCACAAGCATACTAAGGAAATGTGCTTTCAATTAGTGGGATATCCGGAGTGGTGGGAGGAGGAGAAAGCCGCGAAGGCAAAAATCGCGGTCGGAATTAATGGTGGAGGAAGAAACCCGACAGAGGGAGGTCAAACCGTGGAGAAGAGAACCGATGCCGGAGGTTTCCCAACCGGCGGTGGTGGCCGAGGGGAAAGCAGCGGCGACGGAGGGAAGAGTGCAGAGGCGATGATCGCCTCGCTCAGAATGGAAGACGGCGCAAATGGAGGTAAAGGGCTGGGGGTCGAGAACCCTAGCCCATTAAAGCCTGATTTTGCTATTAAGTCCCTCACTTTTAAGAATTCTGGTATGCTGCCCCACTCAGAAATTAATAGGATAAAAAACCCCAGATTTCGTGATAATTATGAAACTGACCCCATTATATGCAAAAACTCGTTTTCACCCCTAGAAAACTTATCATATGCTTTTGAGGCCCGTAATTGCGATATTGTTAATGATACTGGGTGGATTTTTGATTGTGGGGCCACCGACACTATGTCGTACGATCGAAATGATTTTCTGGATATTCATAAAACCCCTAAGTCACATATAAAAACCGCAAGCGGAGGGATAACACCAGTTGAAGGGGCGGGAACCATAGAAATTTTTCCTAATGTTCAAATTCCCAATTGCCTCTATGTTCCCAGATTATCTCAGAAATTGATGGCAATCAGCCATGTGACGAAGAATTTAAACTGTTCCCTACTAATGCACCCAAACTTCTGCATGTTACAGGATATCCGGATGGGGAAGATTATTGGACGTGGCACTGAACGTCGTGGGCTCTACTTAGTGGACGAGATTGCTCGACAAGATGGTGCGGCGATGCTTGCTCACGGGTCCACTAATCAAGATACTTGGCTCTGGCACCGTCGGATGGGCCATACCTCTCCGGGTTATTTGAAATCCTTATTTCCTAAACTTTTTGTTCCTAGAAATTTTTCTTGTGAAGCTTGTGTTTTGGCTAAGAGCCACCGAAACTCTTTTAAGCCAAATGATACTCGTGTTGAGACTGTTTTTTCTCTGATTCATTCCGATGTGTGGGGCCCAACGCCTATAGGAACTAGCTTTGGTTTTAAATATTTTGTGATATTTGTTGATGATTGCAATAGGGCTACTTGGGTTTATTTCATGAAACATAAGTCTGAAGTTTACGACAAATTTGTGCTGTTTTATAAAATGGTTCTAACTCAATTTCAGACGTCTATAAAAATCTTGCGTTCTGATAATGGGGGGGGGGGGAATTTTTAAATAGCTCCATGACAAAACTTTTTGAAGAAAATGGGCTAGTACACCAAACGTCTTGTTCCCACACACCAGAACAAAACGGAGTCGCCGAACGAAAAAATAGAATCATCCTCGAAATGACACGACCCCTCCTGTTTGACTCAAAAGTACCTCCATCTTTCTGGCCTGAAGCTATAGCCACATCAGTTTACCTTCTCAATCGGCTTCCCACAAAAACACTAAACCGAAAAACTCCCCTAGATCATCTTTCCACCCAAACCAAAGTTCCATCAGCCTTATCCTTACCACCTAAAACCTTTGGCTGCTCTGTTTATGTACACATCCCAAAACATGAAAGAAATAAATTCTCCCCGTGTGCCATTAAGTGCGTTTTCCTGGGTTAAGGGGTTAATCAGAAGGGCTATCGATGCTATGATACCAAAACCAAACGAATTATTACCACCATGAATTGCAACTTTCTTGAAACCGAATTCTTTTACCACCTTGGGACTCAGGGGGAGAGTATGAGACAGGGGGAGACCCAAGAACGTGACTCCCTTCAGTGGTATGTGCCAAGTAACTTTGATTCGGACCCAACAGAGCAAGTTGGCACTGTTCATGAGCCGATCCTGTCCGCAGAGTCGATCCCGACAACGCTTCCGCCGCGCACCTCTGATCCAACCGTAACGGAATCCGAGGTAATATCTAGTGACTCTGAAAATTCAGATATCATTCCTAACCCACTTGGTACAGAAGAAGAAGAAGAAGAAGACACTATGATCGATCAGGATACAGGGCAGTACGTACTTCCTCCTCGGAGTACAAGGGGAATTCCACCAAAAAGATACTCGCCGGAACGACTGGGAAGAAGAAGCAGATACTCAGTGGCGAACTTTGCCGAAGCCAACCTATCAAAAATGGCAAAGGCTTTCCATACAGCACTGTGTGAGGAAGAGATTCCGAGGACCTTTGAGGAAGCCGTCAAGATCAAGCACTGGAGGGAGGCAATGCTTGTCGAGATGAGAGCACTAAAACGAAACGGCACTTGGGAAGTTAGCCCATTGCCAAATGGAAAACATACAGTTGGCTGTAGATGGGTCTTCACAATTAAGCGGAGACCAGATGGAAGTATTGACCGGTACAAGGCTCGATTAGTAGCTAAGGGGTACACGCAGACTCAGGGAGTGGATTATTCAGAGACATTCTCACCAGTTGCCAAAATGAATACAATAAGAGTTCTGTTATCCATTGCAGCAAACAAGGACTGGCCACTACATCAGTATGACGTCACCAACGCATTTCTTCATGGAGAATTGAAAGACCCCATCTATATGGAGGCTCCACCGGGTTTCACAGAGGAGTTTGGACAAGACAAAGTGTGCAAATTAAAGAAGACACTATATGGGTTGAAGCAGTCCCCAAGAGCATGGTTTGGGAGGTTCACGGATGTAATGAAACAATATGGCTATCGGCAGAGCAACTCTGATCATACACTGTTCATCAAACGAAGAGGAGAGAAAATCACTTGCCTAATAATCTATGTGGATGATATGATCATTACAGGCGATGATGCAGAAGAAATAAAGGATCTTAAGGGACATTTGGCTACAGAGTTTGAAATGAAGAATCTAGGAGATCTCAAATACTTCCTTGGGATGGAGGTACTCAGGTCTGGAAAGGGAATCTTCATAAATCAACGGAAGTATGTTCTTGATCTTCTAGCGGAAATAGGGATGCTCGATTGTAAACCCGCAGATACTCCTATGGTGCAGAATCATGGACTCAAAATAGTCAAAGGAGCAGCGTCGACTAACCGGGGAAGATACCAGAGGTTAGTAGGGAAACTTATCTATCTATCCCACACTCGGCCTGATATTGCATATGCAGTAGGGATACTCAGTCAATTCATGCACAATCCACAAGACGAGCATTGAGAGGCAGCACTTAGAGTAGTGCGCTACTTGAAGGGAACTGCAGGACATGGAGTGTTGTTTCGAAAGAATGGACATCTTGACATACATGGATACACTGATGCTGACTGGGCAGGGAACCCAGTTGATAGGCGATCAACGGGTGGATACTTCACCTTCGTAGGTGGAAATTTGGTGACTTGGAGAAGCAAGAAACAGAAAGTAGTCGCTTTGTCAAGTGCAGAGGCAGAGTTCCGAGGCATCAAAAGTGGACTCACTGAAATCCTGTGGCTAAGGAGGGTGATGAAGGAGCTGAATCTTGAATCACAGAAAACTTGCAAACTACTGTGTGACAATAAAGCAGCGATAAGTATCTTCGAAAATCCCGTGCAACATGACAGAACCAAACATGTCGAGATTGATTGACACTTCATAAAGGAGAACCTTGAAGAAAAGATAGTAGAAATTCCATACGTGAAATCGGAAGATCAACTGGCGGACATCTTGACCAAGGCAGTACCCGCAAAGATTTTTCAAGAAGTGTTGGGCAAGTTAAGTTTTGGAAATCCAGTCACTTAACTTGAGGGGGAGTGTTGGAATTAGAAGAATATTCTGAGGAGTAATGAAGATTACACAAAATCAGGAACAAGATTGGAGAAGATTTTTAGCCGTGTGATTAGGGAAAATTATTAGAGAATATCTTACCATATAGAAGCACTCCTTAGTCTATATATCATGTATACAGCCATTGTAATTATCAATATATCAAAGAAAATACCTTTCTACACGAAGGACTACAGATTACATATTCTGCCTTCCTCTTTTTCACTTACTGGATTTTCAGATTCGGATTAGGGAGCTGACTTGGATGACTGTAAATCGATCACTGGATATTGTGTGTATTTTGGAAGAACTCTGATTTCTTGATGTTCAAAGAAACAATTGGTTGTCTCTTGATCCAGTACCGAAGCAGAATACAGAAGTTTAGCACAAGTTACTTGTGAATTGTTTTGGTTAAAATCATTGCTTGAGGAACTGAAGATCAAAGTGTCTAAAGCCCCCCACTGTGTGGGTAGACAACATTAGCACCATTTCTCTTGCTAGCAATCCAGTTCTTCATTCTCGCACGAAACACATTGAGCTTGATGTTCATTTTTGTCCGGGATAAAGTGCACGGAGGAGAAATAGATCTACGGCATGTTCCGACGACCGATCAAATCGCAGACATCTTCACTAAGCCGCTCAGCTATCAATTCTTCTCAAGATTAAGCAACAAGCTAGGAGTTTGCTCCTTATCCTCGCTTGAATTGAGGGGAAGTGAAAGTTTGCCTAATCCAAGCTATGCGAAGGAAGAAAAACTTGCAGAAATTGGAAATGAAAACAAGGGACCACATCCGGTGGTTAAAGCTGAAGAGCTGGGTGATCCATTGTCAACATTCAAGTTTCAGTTACACTTTTTGGTATCTCTGTCTTTTAGCATTCTAGTTTAGACTCTTCTTAGGCTCTTGATATTGTAATACACGATTTGAGTGTGAAATATTGAAGCAAGAAATTCAAACATTTGATCATGAGTAATACTATTCTCTTCGCATACATATTTCTTTTTATCCATAGGATTGTTGGTTTCTTTCATTGATCAGATGGATCCATAGATGATGCTTCGTGGGAGCCAGTCCAGCTTCTACAACACCATTTTCCTCACTTGCACCTCGCCGAGGAGGTGTGTTCTGATCCGGGTGGTAGTCCACACAATAGCTCAGTATCCATCTTAATCCATTAACAGATGTAACCGTCACAGAATCTTAGAAAATTTCTCAATCAAAATGAAGAAAATGAACTGCCATTAAAATATAGTCATAAATCATCAATTATAGAAGAGTCCAAATATCTAATCTACTCAGCGTCATGAGGGCAAGTGTCCGGTTGATAATAAACACTTTTGGATGCTCTTTTTATTTTATTTTTTGTGTTTATTAAAATTTTTGTCTTTAACTTTCTAAAAAACGGAACCAGATTCAATAATTTTTATTGTAGTATCAAAAATTTATAAAATCGTGAAACAATTAATATTTGTTATAGTTTAAAAATTTATACCCTAGTCACAGAATAACACTATATCCACTCTAATTGAGTATAATTAGGAGAAACACTGCTAATTGATTATGAACCCATGGGCTCTTGCTTCAGGTTCACAGCTAAATTTAACGAAATTATTTATAACATGATTAGTAATATGAAAGAAATTATTTATAATCATTGATTACGAGAGCATCGTTAATTCACTGATGCCAGCCTATCCATGGGAATATGTTTTAATGCTAATTTATCCAACTGCATATATTTTGTTTGCATATTTTCTAAAATTTTCGATTTTTCTTCAAATTTTATAATTTATGAAATAAGGAGCAAAAAATAAATCGAAAGCAATGGTGCAAGTTAACCGACAAGTCAACTAACTGGTTAGAAGTTGGTTTATGGTTATGAAACTTAATTTCTTCATAAATAGTTAAACTTGGGAGTTCAGACTATCAAATCAAGCTGCTGCTGCTAATACTCCGTCCATCCGTTTCATAAAAATAGAAATTATGAGGACAATATGAGTTTTAACATAAAATTAATAAAGTACGAGAGATGTAGAAAGATATAGCGATTGAAATATTATTAGTGAAGAATATGACCCACCACATAAGAGAAATAAACTTGCTAAAAATGAATATGGTGTATTTTTGTGGGACAAACTAAATGAAAAAAAAAAGATACTCCGTTAATAGGACGAGTGAATATTAAAAAAAACACTCACAAAAAGATAAAGAAAAAGAAAAAATAAAATATAAACAGGAGAAAATTGTAGACAATAGAGACACACAAATTCAACGCTTTCCTCTTCTTCTTTCATTTCAATTACCAGTCTCATTCAAACTCAGGTGCAAGAACGACTGGAGACTTTTATTTCAGATAAAAAAAAAAGTTATTTTGGAGTTGAAATTGGTTAGCCAAGTGCAATACTCAGCTTTTTACAACCGTTTCTTGATTTCCATAGCTGGGGTGTTGGGATTGGAGATGAATCTGTGGTTTGATTAGGTTATTTGGGAATAATTGAAAAATACAGAAAATGTCTTTGAAGAGCAGAGGGGGTGAGTCATCTTCGAAGAGGGGTGTTTCAAGAAATCTCACTCTTTTTCTCTGCATTGGATGCTTTTGTGCTGGGATGTTCTTCACTGACAGGTTACCTCTTCCGATTTTTCTTTTTTTTTTTAAATTTTAATTTGATCAAGTATTAGTATTATTTTTTTCAATAAAAACAATGCTAGTTGTAATGGATACAGGGAAATATGATAGCTAGCCACATTTTGATGAGATTCCAACTCTTGGCATTGGCTGAGTGAATTCCTTTTTTATTGTGTGGATTTGCAAATGAGATGTGTAATGGTGCCATGTGGTAGAGTGAAGATATGATATTATGAAGCTATGCTAACTGTGGAGGTGTTGATGAGTCGTGCTTTTCGGGCCTGTTTGGGAAGTTGAGTTTGAGCTTAGTGTTAGAATTGAAGAGAGCTAGTTCTCGGCCATGTGGTCTGCAACCGTAGATGAATGTCCGGAGGGCTTGACTATGTTATTGCTCTAGATTTATAATTCGCAGAGAGCGTCTACTTATATAATATAGATGGAGTTGAATTGTGAATATCACTAAAGGAGCGCATGTCGAAAAATTGACAATATCACAATAATCACTAATATATATATATATATATATATATATATATATATATATATATATATATATATATATATATATAGGGTCTTGTTAGGTTGAGATTTTTTAGCTTAATTGAGAATTGAGATGCATTTTCAGCCACTCATTTTGAAATGTCAACTACAAGTAGATTATATCAACTAAGGGTATTATCGTCATTTCATTTCAATAGCCAGAATATCAAATGTCAACAACTCGTATTAAAATATCAACAACTAAAAAAAATTTATTTTTTTATTTTTTTTAAAATTTTTTTAAAAAAATTTTAATTTTTTTTTTAATTTTTTTTTATTTTCACGCGATGTCAACTACGATGTGTAGCCTGCACATCAAATGTCAATAGCCCTGCACATCAAATGTCAATAGCCTGCACATCAAATGTCAACAGCTTATAGTTGACATTATATGTGTATAGGTGATATGAATCATAGATGTAGTTGACATTATATGTGTGCAGTTGACATGAATTGTATATGTAGTTGACATTATATGTGTGTAGTTGACATGAATTGTATATGTAGTTGACAAAAAAAATAAAAATAATAAAAAAATAAAAAATCGAAAAAAAAATTTAATTTTTTTTAAAAAAATAAAAAAATATTTATTAAATAAAATGTATGATGAAATTACCATTCTGCCCTTTCACAATTAATTAATGTAAAAATATTTTCCATGTGGTAAATTCTGGACCACTCATTTAATAAAAATGAGTGGCTAATAATGCATCTCAATTCTCAATTAGGCTAAAAAATCTCAATTGATCACAACCCTATATATATATATATATATATAGGGAGATGATCAAAATAAGTATGTGTTTAAATCCAGAAATGCAGACCAAATCTCAGCCCTAGGATTAGATGATCTAATGGTCAATAATTAACCAAAAACACGGAAGGTCATAATTAAGCAATTTTAGGTCATATTATAATATTTGGATTTAATGTCATACTAAGATCGTTTTAGGTCATGCTTTGTTAGCATGACCTACAAATTACCTAATTATGACCTAAAAGTGCCCTATTATGATATTGTTCTGCGTTTCTGTATTTAAATCCAGTTTTGCATAGATCAAAACCCTATATATATATATATATATATATATATATATATATATATATATATATATATATATTGTGGCCTTGTACTAAATACAGGAATGAATTCTTGATTCTCAACATGCTCAGGTATTTTCGTTTCACTGACTTAGGAATAGATATAATTATAGTCCAAAAGAATTCACAATGTTGGATCATTCAGAGATATGGTGCTTGCCTTTTGTTTTGTATTCTCTACTGCCTTCACTGTTGCACTTAACTAGGCTTGTTCTCATGTTCAGCTGTGTGTTGAGTTTTTTATTAGATTTAAGATGTTCTCGTTCTAAAGAAAGCTAACCAACATTTAACCATGTCATTTGGTGACTTGATAGTAGAGTAAGACATATGACACACCTAACTTTGGATCATATACCTCACTTTAAAATTTGGGGAATTACTATAGTCTCTCTTGATCCGACTTGTACATAACATCTGCCTAGCATTAAACTGACAGAAGTTTCTCCCATATTTCACTCTCTTTTTTTCTTTCTTTTCTTCATTTCTAATTGTTTTGAGTTTATTCGTCACAGAATGTGGGCAGTTCCAGAAACTAAAGACTTATCCCATTATAGTGGTGGGCCAGATGAAAAGCATAACTTAGTTTCAGATGGTTCTGATCCAAAAGTTGTGAGTACTTTTACAATTCGGTTGAAGGGAACATTAGACCAAGTATTAGTGCTACAAGCACACTACATGTTGTGTCTTTCCTTAAATGTGCGAAGAACACTTGTTCATTGGTTAAAGATGTTATTTTTATTTTATCAGAAGGATGGACCGGGCGAGTCCAGGGATGTTTTTGCAAAAGTTTCAAAGACACCTCATGCTACAGAGTAAGTTCTTCCAGTCCTACGACGTGCATGGACGATACTGCTAGAGAGTTCAAGGGGCTTAAGTCAATAGCAAACCATTTTCTCTTTTATAATATCTTTAAATTTATTCAAGTTTTATGTAAATTGTTATTATAAAGCCCCTATCAATTATCAAACCACCTAAAGAATATGTTTTCGAATAAATTTTAGAAGATATAGCCCATACTAATCTTTTTTCTTCTTCCCCCCCGACGACGTGCTTTATATTCTCATAAGTGACATATATTGTGTCACTCATGGCCGTATACGAACTGCAGGGCTCTGGATAAAACAATTTCAGATTTGGAGATAGAGTTAGCTTCCACGAGGACCCTCCAGGATTCCTTACTCAGCAATTCTCTCTTATCTCAAGAGCTGAAGAATCCTGGGTTAGCCAAAAAGAGAAAATACTTGATGGTAGTTGGCATTAACACTGCTTTTAGCAGTCGAAAGAGACGAGATTCATTGCGCTCTACATGGATGCTACAAGGTTTTTTTATAATTCGATTTCTTTCATTATGTTGTTCACTTTCGAATTCTCTTAATTGTCTAGGCTCTGTGAAGTTATTCTTGTTCATTGTGCAATTCAGGTGATAAACGGAGAAAGCTTGAGGAAGAAAAGGGCATTATTATCCGATTTGTGATTGGTCACAGGTCAAGCACATGTCTCGATATTCTATTAACTGACTATAGTTGCAGCATTCATAGTTTAATGTGTGTACAACTTAAACTGCCTTATGTCGATATGGTTCCTTTGTTTTCGTGACCAGTGCCACATCAGGTGGTATTCTTGATAGAGCCATTGAAGCAGAAGATAAGAAACACGGAGATTTTCTGAGACTGGTATTGCCATTTTGTATTCATGCTTAATGTCTTCAAGTACCATAGACACATTGGCTTTGGCTCATGTGGGTCCTGTCATAAATAATACTTCAAATACTTGGCTCTATACTGCTGGTTCTAACTGCTAGCTTCCTTGCTTGAAAAATATGTGTAGGAACATGTTGAGGGTTACCTTGAACTATCAGCCAAGACAAAGACCTATTTTATCACTGCTCTCACTCTTTGGGATGCCGACTTTTATGTAAAAGTTGATGATGATGTACATGTAAACATAGGTAAGCTGCAGTTTTCATTCCCTTCTCTCGAAATTTGTCATACTGAACTTTTTTATTTGAAAGTTAAACTGTTGATATATATGTAAACTAAGGTAAAGCGGCAAGTATCATTCCTCGTTTAGTTTCGACTGAAAGAGATATCATCATGTTTGTTAGAACTGATGGATCAAACTAACTTCACATTGGTATGATATTACTCTTATTTGGATAGCCTGCGTGGCTTTGCTTTTGGATCTCTCCAAAATGCCTAGTTATAATTAATGAATACACTAATTCTTTCTTATATGCCAATGCTTTGTTCCTTCTTTAACTGTTAAGGAACAGATATCATAACGATTCCTCATGGAATAGATAGAGGACCACACAATGCTCTCCTCGAACAAAGGCCTGTCTATTTATCTTGCCGTACTGCCTCATCTTATGTAATACAGCATTTTCCTATGGTGAATCACCACTCACTTTGTTAGCCCTGTCTAATGAGCTTCATTTGCTGCCAATATCTTATTGAAACACTTGATATATATTTCAACCGTTTCTTCCTTCTTTTGTGGAGTTTGCCTATGTTGTTCTTAATGGAGTTTGCCTATGTTGTTCTTCAATTTAAGGCTCATTGTCCTTTTAAATCTGGCTCCACGTTTGAAACTATATCTAATATACCGCCTATTAGAACTGATTAATAGCACAAACTGGAGATTGGTACCATTATCTATTATAGGTTTGAGCCCCTTGGGTTTTGCTTTTGAATTTCAAGAAAAGGTGTTAAACCGAGCACATCCACGATATAACCTATGTTTATGAACACTCTGTGTTTCTTTATTGACATTCATGTAACTTGGCCTACTTTTATATTGTTCAAAATAGCTTGCTTTCTTCTTTACCATGTTTATCATTTTATTGTACCACATCAACAGAAAGAAAGGGAATGTGAAGGGGCTTTGCTTTTTATGTACTTTGAAGTTTGGAATGCTTGTAAAGTAGTACACTGTAACTCATTCCTTACAATGTTGTTTCTGTGTTTATGGAATGAATCTGCAGGGTCACTCGGGGCAACCCTTGCCAGGCATCGTTCGAAGCCTAGGGTTTATATCGGATGCATGAAATCTGGGCCTGTCCTTGCTCAAAAGTAAGAAGGCAACTGGACTGATCAGCTTGTGACAGTCTGTATAGATATATTACATAGTATTTAGTTTAGAGTTGGTTAGTTGCATCATATTTGACATTTTGTTGACAGGGGAGCAAGATATTATGAACCTGAATATTGGAAATTTGGTGAGCAAGGAAACAAGTATTTCCGCCATGCGACAGGGCAAATATATGCTATTTCCAGGGATTTAGCAACTTATATATCAACAAACAGGTTAGCTTTTATTGTTCTCTTCACCTCTCCTTATTAGTATAAAATTTATAAAATAGAGTCATTCTGGTAGGCACGTATTGCACAAGTACACAAATGAAGATGTCTCGTTAGGATCTTGGTTCATTGGATTGGATGTGGAACACATTGATGACCGAAGATTATGTTGTGGAACACCACCTGGTATGTGTATTTTAATCGCTATCTTTATTAGATATGGGGGTCCAAATAAGAAAATGAAAAATGAATTGAAAGCTGAACTGTATAAGAAGTAACGTGATGCAGTCTTGATTATATCGAAACCTGTTTCAGATTGCGAGTGGAAGGCCCAGGCTGGTAACATCTGTGTTGCTTCATTTGACTGGAGCTGCAGCGGAATTTGCAATTCTGCTGATAGGATTAAGGAGGTGCATCAGAGATGTGGAGAAGGCGAGACAGCCCTGTGGGATGCTGCTTTCTGACGCGTGTAGAGTTGCACGTGACAGAGAATTCAAGTTGAGAATCATCCACAGAATGCGGCTCTGCAACGTCATGATACATCGTGTTTATCATCCACAGAATGCGGCTCTGCAACGTCATGATACATCGTGTTTATCATCCACAGAATGCGGCTCTCACTATGTAAATGCTATATATATAGAGGGAGAGAGGGATAGAGAAACAGGAAGATGCTGCAAGAGTCATTGTTCCCATTTTAGGCAAGGAGATGGATCATTGTAGCATACATACTTAAAGAGTTAGAAGCAAAGCTTGAGTAAAGTGTTGGTGGGAGTTTTGAGCCAACTTTCATTACTAGTGCAAGTGTTTTGCATTTTAACATCATTTTAGCTGCAGTAGCTATTCTATGTTCATTATATTTTTGTAGTTGTGAAAAATCTTGATCTGACAATGGTGGCAGCTTATTGTGCTTTTCTTTCTAATGTGGTTAATGAAGCTACTCTGCCTGGTGGTTTGTGGAGGTCCAATTTTGTACGGTCACTTATGTGTATATATTCCATTTACATCAAAACTTTTTTTTAAAAATCCAATATACTCATCATGTAAGGAGAGAGCCTATTTTTTTTAGAAAATTGCTTACAATTTTGACTTCAAGTTAGATAACAATTCACTAGGTTTTGTTTAATTACACCCTTTTTAAAAACTTAATGAGATTATTTTTAACGGTTTCAAGACATGCGTATTAAAAAAGTAGGCATATTATTTCAGTGTAACTAAAGGTAAGTACGAGTGTCAAATCATAAGGACTAATGATTACTGCCGAGTATTAGCCCATTCACAACGCTGTCACTATACCGTCCCTTAAATTACTATTTACGGGCCCCATTGTGCTTTGCGTTCACAGGCCTAGCGCACATCTTCACGAAGGTTGGCCACTTCGGGTAGATGTCGTCGGTAAGATAGTATCCCATTTTATAGCGCCGGTTGTTAGCAGTGAAGTTGATGGCCGACGCTTTACCATCCAAAACTTTGGCGAAGAGGTCAGATTGGTGGAGCACGTTTATGTCGTTGTTCGAGCCGGGGACCCCGAAGTACGCATGCCAGATCCATAGCCGGTAGTCGGCGACGGCCTCGAGTATAACGGTGGGGTGAGTGCCATTGTGGCCGCTCGTGTACGGCCCCCTCCACGCCACCGGGCAATTCTTCCATTGCCAGTACATGCAATCGACGCTGCCAAGCATCCCGGAGAATCCGTGCACTTCTTCGTGAAGGCGAAGCAGGAACTGGCAATCTGTCGTGCTTGGCTTCCGGAGAAATTCGTTGGTGAAGGCTGCCCGGACGCCTTTGCAGAATTGGAACAAGCACATTCTCCCAGTGCTGTCTCCAATGTGGAGGTATTCGTCGAACACATCCGTTGTTTGTCCAGTCGCAAGCTGACGGATTGCTACAGTACATTTCTGCAGCGTCGTGTGGCTGGGAAGGCCGACGGCGTCGAACCTTTCTTGGAAGAACTCTTCCCGGGCCGACAATGTATTTGCGATGTGGAGAAATAGCGGTCGCCGCATGCGAAAACGGCGACAGAAGTAGGTATCTCCCCACACCGGGTTATCGCAGAAGTAGTCGCGGACTAACCTTGCGGCGGCTTCCTCCCGGTTACGATGGATGTAAGTCCGGGAGCGTCTTTGGGGCGGCACGGCTTCCTCCTCCTCCCGGCATCGATCTTCTTCAAGTGATTCTTCCATTATTCGACGCATTTGCTCATACGGATCCATAAGATCGATTAAATTTGGGGGAAGAATAAAAGAGAGATGATTTGAGATGCAAATTGGAGAGGAAATGGAGATGATTTGAGAAGAATAGATATGTAGTTGTGTGTGAAATGAGGATGAATTAGGAGTATTTATAAAGTAAAAAAATAAAAAAAAAATTGGAAACGTCTATAAAAACGGTAACATTACGTTTGCCAATTTTTTTATTATTTTAATTTGAATTTTTTAAAAAAATGATTTATTGCGTCAGCGTGACGAATCCCACTCGCGGGCCGGCGAGTGGGCGTCACGCATGGCCTAGGAGCGCGCCACGTCGCCTCGGCGCGTGGCGAGCCGTCCCGCGTTTCGTCACGGCGGAACGGGACTGGTGATGGGCTGGTGACGGGACGAGACGCTGCAACGCGGCCCGCCCCGATTCCATCACTCAGGAACGAAATACGGGCCACCCATGTAACGGGTTGCGGGTGGCCTTAGCAATTAAGCCGTCAAATACTATTTGGACAAGTGAAGTTTTTAAGATTGATTTATTTAACTAGGGAATTGAAATACCAATCAAATAAACTAAAATAGATAAAGATTAAATAGGGACAAAAAGAGAATTATAGGTATTGATCTCATGAACTCCAATTCAATCAATTGTTACTCTGATATCTTTAGGCGACTCTGGAAATTACTTAAACGATCACGGATATATTCTAAACCTCCTTTTAGACAATCTAGATTGTTGATTATACATAAGAGTCGGTTAAAGCATAATATGTTGCAACTCCAAGTAGATCTTAGGATCTCACGTAGGGCTGGCTAAATATATCGAAAAAACGGTATATTGATCGTATCGTACTGAAAAATATAGAATTTTCGGTATACCGAAAAATATTCTACACGATACAATACCATATCGTAAGTTTTCAATACGATAACGATATAAATTTTCTTATACCGTGGTATACCGTTTTATATCGAATATACAATATATATCGATATTATCGGTATACCGAAATATATCGAAAATCAATACGTATTGAATTATCGATATATACCGTTTATACTGATTATAATAATAATACTCTCTCCGTCCCCAAAGAATATGAACAATGGTTCGACACGAGTTTTAATAATTAAGGGGAAAAGTAAGAGAGAGAGAAAGGGTAGTAGAAATAATGTTAGTGGAGAGTGGGGTCCACATTATTGTAGTGGTATAAGTTGTTAATAATAATGGTATAAGTTGTAAATAAAATGATGTGTAGGGGTAATAGGTTGTTTGACTTTTTCAAAATTAGAAAGTTCATACTTTTCGGGGACGGACGAAAAATGAAATAGTTCATACTCTTTGGGGGTGTTCGGTTGGCAAGATTAAATTTCATGATTAAATATGTATCATGTTTGGTTCATAAGATTGAACCCTTCAACTTAATTCTAGATGGATAATCTCATGATAATTAGTCATAGCCTCCCCCATCCAACTAAAATAATCCCACAACTTAATCCTAGATGGATAGTCTCATGATATTAGTCATGGCAACCGAACGCCACCTTTGGGGACGGAGGGAGTATAATTTATTTTTTTTAAGATTAAAAGTTTAAAATAATAAATAGATATCCATTTAATTTATTTATGTATTCAAAAAATATTTATTGGAAACCATAAAATCATAAATATATATCCATTTAATTTCGATATACCGATCAGAACGGTATACCGAAGTTCGGTACGATATACCGAAATTTCGATATGGTAATGGTATAGATATTATCTGTACTGAAATTTCGGTATACCGAAACTTTTGATACGGTAACGATATGAAATTTGATATTTTCGATACGATAACGATACAAAATATTCGGTACAATATACCGTATCGACCTAGCTCTAATCTCACGTGTCCTTACAAATTACTCTCAAACATTTCGATCTTATTGATCTATTGTGATGTCTATTTTATCTAGTGCACTACTCCTCTTTAGATTCCATAGCACGCCACTAAATCATCCAATACTTTGTCAGAAAATCAGACGCATTATCCCACAATAATAGATAAAATAAATTCATATCATAAATAAATAACTAATAGAGTCAGATACTCTCTAATCCTAGGATTTTATTCTTTAGCTACCCATAGACAAGTACACAAAACAATATTCATTAAATACAACACAAATAAATAAATAGATAAACATGTTGGGTGAATCTTGAAGTTTTTAGTCCCTTTTTTCTTGCCTTGAACCCACAACTGTATGAATGTTGTGTGGTTTATATGGCGATTCATGATTCTTTGAACTTATGAACTATGGTATGGAATCGGTCGACTGCGTTGTACACACTACCTTCACAAGCATTTGCAAGGTGAGTTCCATAAATAATCTCAATTCTCCTCGTTCATAGCTGTTAGTAGAAACATATTTTTTATGAAATGATGATTCTTTTCAGTGGGTGAGTTGAAATATATGTAGGTGTGGTATAATGACAACATCCACACTGAACGCTTTGTTCTCGGTCTACCAATTGAATAGTTCATTGGTATCGTTGCTGTCATTGGTAGTTATTAACGTATTTAGCTTTTCTGAATATATGCAAAGTGTAGCTAGTCCATTGAAATTTGTTTGTCATTGCATTTGATTTGGTTCGGTCTTCATTGCGTCAGGAAGATATCTGATCTACGATGCTCAGTGACTTTGGGAGACGATAGTCAGGGTACTCAAAGTAATAATTGTACATTAGCTTAGTTTGTTAGGCAGTTTTGCAGATATTCCATTACATTACATATCAATTGAATTATCTTTTGCGTATGCTTTGTACTTCCCCTACCGCGAATAGGTGTCCTATTTTTCCATTTTAGTCCGTCCGTGAATATGAGTCCCGGTTTACTTTTACTGTAAATGGTAATAGGCTCCCACGTTACACTAACTCATTCCACTCGCATTTCATTTAGAATTAATATATATAAGTGTGACAAATATCCCACTAACTCTTTTCCACTCACTTTTCTTAACATTTCTTAAAACCCATGCTGGAAAGAAATGAGATTCCTAATGACGAACGGAGGGAGTATGTGTTAAATCAGTGGTGAATGCCTACCTAGGCCACCTTCACAGATCCAAGGGTGACCGCACTCGCAGGAGCTGGACCGACCGGGATGAAGAAATGCTAGTTAACTGGTTGAAGGAGCTTTTTGTCACCTGGTGGAAATCTTACAATGGATTTCGGGCAGGATACCTCACGAAGCTTGAAAATGCAATGAAGTTCCCTAACAAGGACATTAAGGGCACTCCGCACATCAACTCTAGAATAACCGCTTAGAAGAAATTATACTCTTCGTTGGTAAGCATTCTTGGTCGCAGTAGAGTGGTTTCAACAATAACAACGACTACAAGATAGATTGTGACGACGATCCCTGTGAACATATTGTTAAGGTATTATTTTATTTCATTGATGACGTTATATATTACAAGATGAATAATATATATATGTTGACGTGTGGTTTGTTTATGCATAGGCCGATCCTATTGCACGTTTCATGAGGGAAAAGAGTTGGCCGTTTTTTTAGTATTGGCAAGTAATTTTTGGCAAAGACCGTGCTGATGGTCCATTTTCAGAGGATTTGACGGACGCGGCCAACCTTCTCTCCACACGTAATATCGTGCGCTCCTCACCAGACGGGGAATTTGGCCACTCGATTGGCCTAGAGGATGAGAATCCTTTTGTCACTCCCACTGGGATTGTGCCTCTCGATGGTATAGTACTCACCAAACAACTTCTTCGAATGGAGTTGGAAAGAAACGTAAGAATGATGATGGCATTGGCAGCTTGATAAAGATACTTGGTAAGATGCAAAATGATACAAATGCAACGCTCAAATGTCTCTCTTTGGATCAGCTATGAATTTGACTTGAGCAAGGTGCGTGCGTAAGGAGGTGTATGACCTCCTTGGCCGTCTCCCTCTGACTCGAAATAAGTTCGATGTTGGTGAAATCATCCTCGAGAAGGTACAATGCCTTGCCTTCTTCCTTGGGATGCCGGAGGAGGGCATGTTTGCTTACGCGACCCGCATCCTCGCAAAGTATGGATAGGTTAATTGCAAGGGATCCCATGCGTCGAAGGGAGCTTTGTTTCCTTTTGTCATCTAACCTATTTCAACATTGTTATGTGATGCTTTTTTACCAAGTTGTTGTGTAAACAAACTTCAGGTAGTAGTTATCTTCTATCGATGGTATGACCACTCATAGGATCTGTTTAATTTTGGTGGATTGTTGGTAATTATGAACTAATCCTCTAGGAGGTGTTTTATTTTGTAATATTGAACAACTATTTTGGTGGATTGTTGGTAATTATGAACTAATCCTCTAGGAGGTGTTTTATTTTGTAATATTGAACAACTTATGTAGGCAGGAGCGGACACATATAGACAGAGGGTAGGGCTGAAGCCCTTACCCATTTTTTTTTATTTTTTATTTTTATTTTCTACTTTCAATTTTTTTAATTTTAAAAAATTATGTTAAGTCGTTATTAATTAATGCTAGAATAAATTATCTCGGGATGAATAATTATAAGGGGTTGAAATTAAAGAAAGGAAAAGTAAGAATTTGCATAAGAAAAGTGTAACAATTGCGTTGGAAACATAAGAAAGAAGATGAGTATTTTCACAAATGAATTAATTAATATAAAAGTAAAAGTCAAATGGACCCCATTTTATATTCTTTCACTCGTAGTAACTTTAAAAAAGAGAATGTATTCTTTAAAAGTGCTATCACTTTTCAAAGTGTGGACACGCATTTTTTTTTATTAAAATTTAAGTAAAAGGGGTTTAAAAAATATTGAATAGTTGCAAACTAAAAAAGTGAGGACACGCATTTTTGATTGAATAGTTGCAAACTAAAAAAGTTATTCCATTCGTCTAAAAAATATTATCCAAGTTTGACTTGACATGGATTTTAAGAAATGTGAGGAAAAGTGAGTGGAAAAGTTAGTAGAACGTAGGTCCCGTAGTTATATATTGTTTTTAGACTAAAGTTCATTTTTGGTCCCTTACATTTATCCTATAAAACTTTTTGATCCTCTACATTAAGTTTGCGACCTTTTGGTCCCAAACAATATATTTTGGCCCAAACCTAACCCTTTTCCGTTAAAACTAACGGTCATACATGTTTGACCAAATTAATGACTTTATTATAATCTAATCAACCTAATTAATTTAATATTAAAATTTATAAAATATTTTTTACTTAAAAAATAAAAATGAATTAAAATTAAAAAAATATTTTAAATAAAAATTGACTTATTTATTTCTAAGTAACCAAATTAACTTAATTAATTATTATTCTATATTAAAATATAAAAACTATCTCTTATTTTATGAAAATACTAACATTTACGGGACTTTATATAAAATAAAATTAGCATTTACGGGACCATACTTCTTTTCGACCATCCTCAAAAAGTAAACAATATTTTATGATATTTTCGGTATAAAATTAACATTTACGCGACCAAAAAGGAATCAATATTCCATGTTATTTTTGGGTGAAGTCCCGTAAATGTTTTTTTAATTAAGTAAGAGGTAGTTTTTATATTTTAATTTAGGGTAATAATTGATTAAGTTAATTAGATTATAATTAAGTCAATTTTTTATTTAAGTAAATTTTTGTTTAATAATAATCAATTATTATTTTAAGTAAAAAAATATTTTATAAATTTTAATATTAAATTAAATAAGTTAGCTAAGTTAATTATATTATAATTAAGTCATTAATTTGGTTAAATACATTTGACCGTTAATTTTAACGGAAAAAGTTAAGTTTAGACCAAAACATATTGTTTGGGACCAAAAGGTCACAGACTTAATGTAAAGGACCCAAAAGTTTTTTAGACTAAATGTAGGGGACCAAAAATAGACTTTAGTCTTGTTTTTATAATAGAATGTGAGTGTAATGAGTTAGTTGAAAGTGAGGTCCATTTACTAAAAATGGAAAAAAATAAAGTGGACAACATTTTACGGATGGACCAAAATGGCAAAACTGGAAAACATTTCACGGACGAAGTGAGTATAACAACGGTTAGTTGCAAGCTAATATTTGTGATTGTCGTATAGAATACAGTTTATGTTAGTGAGTGTTGATAGTATCTTATGAGTTATGGATATAAACTGATATTGTACTTCAATCATTGTTGCTTATGTTGATCGTAGAAGAAGGAACGCTTCTTAAAAAAAGCGTAGGGATGAATTTTCTTCTCCAAGTGAACCCATTGTTGAAGCAATAGAAAATCAGCCCCGAAGAGAAGTCGAGTGGAACTTGAATGATATTGTTGATGATCCGGGAAAATGCAAGCCAATTGAAGAGTTCGATGTTTCAATTCGTGATATAGTACGAAGAGAGTACTTGAATAAGGGCCCTTGTCAACCAATTTGACATACGCATGAATAAAAGAAAATTGGTATTCAAGAAAGAAGTTTTCAACATATTTGGTTTAAAAAGTTATACATGATTAGAGTATAGACTTATAGTGTATTAAAGGATGCAACTTTTTGCTTTTGGTGCTACCTTTTCAAGAAATCAGATAAAGGAGTTGACAATTAGATGATGCTTTTACAAAGACAGGTTGTAGCAACTGAAAAAATGCATTATAAAGATTCAATTATCATGTTGGAGGCGTGAATAGTTGTCATAATAATGCTAGAATTTAGTTCGAAGCTTTTCAAGATTAAAGGAACAGTGTGGCAAGTATATTACGTTGGGCTGACAATTTTTGACACGACACGATAACACGACACGAACAGGCACGAAATTAATGGGTTTGGGTCAGAGCTTATTGGGTTCGTGTCCTTATCGGGTCGACCCGTTAAGGACACAGAAATTTCGTGTCATGTTCTTGTCAGGTTCGTGTTATCCGTTAAGAAATAATATTATAATATTATTAATTCTTATTATTTTCATTTTTGTTGAATTTTTGTTGGATTTTGTTGGATTTTTGTTGGATTTCGTTACTAAGAAATTATTGATGTTTTAATGTTTAGATCAGATTTTTTAATTAGCAATTGGATGTTTTTAATAGGTTTAACTGTTATCAGGTCGTGTTGTTATCGAGTCGTTATCGTGTCATCTCATGTACGTGTTGTTATCGTGCCGTGTTGACCCGAAGTGGTCCGTGTCGTTAATGGATTTGTGTCGTGTTCATGTCTGAGGGGTAGCGGGTCGTGTTCGTATTTGTGTTTGGGGTTTTCTTAACGGGTCGTGTTCGTATTTGTTGTTATCGTGTCGTGTCGTTATCGTGTCGACACGATAACGACCCGACACGCACGATTTGCCACCCCTAATATTACGGTCAAATACCCGTGAGATGGAAGTTGCATATCGTATCCGGTTGATAGTCTCATTGAACGTGACTCGGTTTCTCTTTAAACAGGGATTATCTTTTCGTGGACATGATGAGTCAAGTAGTTCTTCAAATCGAGGTAATTTTCTTGAGTTGCTTCTATGGTTTAGTGAAATTAATGATGATGTATCCAAAACTTTGTTTACAAATGCTCCTGCTAACAATCAAATGAATTCACCACGAATTCAAAAGGAATTAGCAAATGCTTGTGCTTCAGAGGTCACGCTTGCCATAGTTATTGATATTAGAGGTAAAGTTTTCACTCTTTTGGTTGATGAGGCTCGAGACGTTTCATTGAAGGAACAGATGAGAGTTGTTTTAAGATATGTGAATAACGAAGGATATGTGATTGAGAGATTTATTGGGATCGTGCATGTAACTGACACTTCCTCTCTTACTTTGAAATGCGCTATTGATGATTTGTTGGTGAAGCATAATTTATCTCTATCTAAAGTGAGAGGGCATGGATATGATGGAGCTTCTAATATACAGGGTGAGTTTAATAGATTGAAATCCTTAATATTGCAAGAAAATCTATATGCCATGTATATTCATTGTTTCTCTCATCAACTCCAATTAATTATTGTTGCGGTTGCCAAGGGTATTAGAGTTGCGAAAGATGTTTTTAGCTATGTCTCCATGATTGTGAATATGGTCGGGGCATCTTGTAAGAGAAAAGACCAACTTAG
The DNA here is from genome assembly GCF_004379255.2 of Salvia splendens. Lineage (NCBI taxonomy): Eukaryota > Viridiplantae > Streptophyta > Magnoliopsida > Lamiales > Lamiaceae > Salvia > Salvia splendens. Next base: position 18,396,366 of record NC_056052.1, read on the forward strand.
GCAGTTGTAACATGACATATTAGTTGAACAACTTAATGATGGAGAAGTGATAAGTGGAAGAGGTAAAAATCAAGAAACTAGTTTGGTATGGCCCGGAGACACTCGTTGGGGCACACATTACTTTACATTGCTTCGTCTATGCTCTATGTGGTCTTCGGTTGAGAAAGTGTTGGAAGTTGTGCATGACGATGCTACTCTCCGTGATAACAAAAGTACCACTGAAGGATTGATTGAAAGGTGGATAGTTATGAGTTTGTTTTCACTTTGCATTTGATGAGACATTTATTGGGAATAACCAATGAATTATCCATTGCCTTACAAAAAAAAGATCAAAATATTATTCAAGCCATATCATTGATCCAAAGTATGAAACATCAGTTGCAAAGTTTTAGAAAGAATGGATGGGAAGACATACATGATCAAGCAACAAAGTTTTGTGAATTGCATAATATTTCACAAGTTGATATGGATGAAACTATACCACGCCGTGGTTATAAGAAGTATGGAGCAGAGTTGATCACGAATTTGCATTATTATCGTGTAGAGATTTTTTATCAGGTACTATAATATTCCTATTCATATCTTCTATACATATATTTTTTTTATCATAATTTATGTTATTGTGGTTGCAATGTCAAGGTTGTTGATTTAACTATACAAGAGATGGATAATCGATTTTCTGAAGCTAGCACCGACTTGCTAGGATGCATATCATGTCTTGATCTAAGAAATTCTTTTTCTCGATTCAATGATGACCAAGTAATCCGTCTTGCTATATTATATCACGAGGACTTCTCTGCAAATGATTGTTCACGTCTTCTACTTCAACTTAGTAATTTTATTGCTAATGTACGATGTGATCTTCAATTTGCTGCCTTAAGTAACTTAGGAGACGTTGCTACGGAAATGGTCAAAAGTGGTAAGCATTTGGTTTTTCCGTTGGTTTATCGGATTATTGAGTTGGCATTGGTTTTACCCGTTGCGACTGCTTCTGTTGAGAGAGCTTTTTCTACAATGAAGACTATCAAGACTGACTTGCGAAATCGAATGGGAGATGAGTGGATGAATGATAGTTTAATTGTGTACATTGAGAATGACCTATTTTCAACGATTGATAACGAACAAATCTTGCAGCGTTTTCAATCGATGAGAACACGTAGAATTCAGTTGCCACCGCTTTAGATGTAAAACCACAACTATGACATGTTCTTTTTATTAGATATATTTTGGACTACTTCCTATTGAATATATATGCATTTTTACAGTTTTTGCGGTTTTTATATTGTATAATTATATATATATATATATATAGGGATGTATTCATTTCATTTTTGTATCTTTTGTTCTATTGTTCTTTTTAATCTCTGCCCCACGATTTTGTCATCCGACAGTTAGATTGATGCCACGTGTCATTTAATAATGCAGATTTTCAGTTGAATAATGCACACCGACTAATAATGCACCATTATAGTGTAATAATGCATATTTTCAGTTGAATAATGCACACCGACTAATAATGCAATTTTTTCGTCAAATAATGCAGATCATCACAACCATCCAATTCAATGATCCAAGGCCTGTGATTAAAAAGAACATTGGACTGAAAAGCTGCGAAGGACATTAACACACCCCTATATATATATATATATATATATATGAAAATTATCAATACAAAAATTGATTTCAATACAAAATTAATTTGATTGTGAAAAAATATATAGTAGAGTCCAGCCCTTACAATCAATTTTTTCTGCGTCCGCCGTGTATGTGGCAAACATCGATTTATATTCACCTCACCTTGCTCAATGTTTTTGTTTTGCATTCATACATGTCATTTTTTTATTGACATCATCAATTTCATTTTTTTATCTTCCATGTTTCAGTAACCACAATCACAATCACAGTGAAATTATGTCATATTTTTACATAAAAATCATAGAATAATACATCACTAGAAGCATATATACAATATTCAAAATACAAATCAAAGACACCGCAAATGGTGTCTTACTGGAAGCATACACAAGCAGCAATACTCGAATTACATTTTACACAAACAATATTTATACGTGATAAAACAACCACATTTTCATAAACGAAAGCTACTAAGAATGGTTCTTGATAAGCTACATAATTAATGCAACATTCTACTTGAAGTTGTTTCTTCACCATTAGCTTGGGCTATTCGATCCACATGACCTGCCGCGAGGAGAGGCTACCGGGTTGAAAGGTTTGAACGCGACTTCGTACGACCAGAGGATAACGCCTGACCCCTCAAACCTCCATAATTCCGAGGAGCAACGAATGCAGGCTCACTTTCGTTGCCGGACTCACTTTCCAAATTTTGGTACTTTTCTCCAAACAATTTTCTTCTTGTGGGTGCTACATTATGAAGTATCGGGGAGGACACAGATTCACTTACCACTCCGAATGGCTCATAGTCCCTAACCTTAGGACTAGGTATATACTCTTGACCAGTAATCGGCACGATTGATTCGTGTCGGATATGACGACTACGTCGGAATTCGACTGTTTCTTTGGCTCTTTGTCACTAAAAAGTATAGCGAGCTTATGGAAGTCGGGATCACCTTTGTCATGGTATGTTCCAGCAAGCTTACCTCTGCTTGATAAAAACAGGCAATGCATTTGTCAACCACTAGCTTAAATGTTCCGACACGAAAAATAATTACTAGACTTACCTTGTAAATGTCCTTCCAAATCTGTTCATGCACATTAACCAAGTTGGTATTCGCATTCCAGTAAGTATTAGTCACTAGCTTGAATGTTCGGAAACGAACCTCGAAAAATTGAAAACATTCATACAACTCATGCCACGTGAACGACAAACCGGTGTCCGAAACTACGACGACCACAACCTTCTCAAGAATGGGTATCGGTATTACGGTTCCACTCCATCCTTCCTTCTGCTTGGCTCGGGTGATCGCCGACAACAACATGGAGTCCACCTCTACTGTTCGTTTTTCTTTGTACAAGAAACTTTCTTCAGAAGGAATATTGCTTCTCATTTTTGTTGGTGTTGAATGGACTACTGGAAGAATGATTTATAGAAGCAAACCAAGATCACACAACGTACATGGTACATGAAAATAGCTGGCTTGCCTCGATTATCATCATGATACAAATCACATGAAACCATCTAGAGTGCACTGCATTTCCTTTGTGGTACAACGTAAATGGATAAGAGGTTGATGATCTAAATTTTTGCTTATTTTTTTGCAAGTGTGTCATTATGCCCGTGACTTTAGAGCAGGTTGATGTGCGTACTGATTTAATTGAGTTAACAACTGATCTTTTTCATAGCTCTTGTCTATATGAGCATGTTGATAAATTGAGTTAACAACTAATCTTTTGCATATTTTTTTGTCTATATGGGCAAGTTGATTTAATTGAGTTAACAACTAATCTTTTGCATAGCTTTTGTCTATATGGACATGTTGATTTAATTGAGTTAACAATTCATCGTTTGCATAGCTTTAATTGATTTAATTGAGTGATATATACCGTATGTCCAAATAATGCAATATTTTGTTTCAAGATTTCATAAATCATATAATAACAGCCACCTTTTACATAATTATCATTTTTAGGCTTTTATTGAGCCAGAGTTCGCTGAACTACCCTATCGGGCACCCGACTCTTGAAGTGATGACAGTGGCTTCGATTACTCGAATGATAACGATAGGCCTATTTCAGCGCTACCATCATTTACAATAGTTTTACTTGTCTCCGAACTTGACCATGAACTGGTAGCACAATATTATTTTCTTTAGAATGTCATAATAATGTATCCATAATTAAGCAAACTTGCATCGTTTAATCATTTCCTTGGTATTTATTTTTGTAGATGCTACCTGTGATATGGTGGAAAAAAATATCCGTGATGAGAATCTCACCAACGCAGACCCTACTTATGTATACGTAATGGCTGAAGACGAAGTTGTTAAGGTGTATCGGGGATGGAAATGGTTCGCAAGGTCGAAGAATCTTCGCGTGGGGGACTTATGCAAGTTCGAGTTGATTCTGGTAGAAGAGAACACTCTACGGGTGTCGATTAACCGCTACATAATTGTTCAAGGGATGTGGATGACCAAAACGAAGGCCCTTTCAAGTTCAATCACGTTTCTAGCTTTAGTTTGTCGCATATTGTACAACTCGACATGATTCTGAGGCTTTACAACATATCTGTCCCCCATACTTACCTTACGCCTTTGTAGGGGGTAAGAAACCTAAGGCTATTGGTGTATCCATTGTCGCAAAGGTAATAGTTTCCTGATTCAAATAAAGCTATAATCAAGCATTTCAGTACCAAAAATAGCTTACATAATTGAGTAGATTACCAACAACTTTAATTACCAAAAATAGCTTAGCATCAAAATTCACAATTCAATTGAACAATTCGAGTGTCACTTTATCATTATAAACAATTTAGAATTCAATTTTGCCAAAAAAGGAAATACAACGAAGACCACGAAGTCGGTAAGTAATAATATAATGACAAGATCCAATCGATTGTTGTTTAAAAAAAAAGAACAAACCTTGGATCAATTTAAAAACTCCGGAGACGGCGACTTACTGCGCTGGAGTAAAAGAGTCGATATTGGAAATGAGAGTTAAACTTCCACATTGTGAAAAGATGAGAGTATAAAAGTAATTTTGTTGTGCTAACTTGATCAATGTTCAGGACCCAGAGGTGTATCGTAGGGGTAGTTGGCGATACATAAACCGTGAATTACAACCATTATTAGTTGGGCCTTTTGTCTTTTCCACGGGACATACAAATTTGGTAAAATAGAAACCAAACAAAATATATAGCCATTTAGTTGCAGCTAAATGCCCTATCTTACAAACCAAACACGCCCTTATGCTATAAAACTTATCATACATGTTACATAAATATAGACGAAAATATACATAATTCACACAATATGCCGTCACAACATCTTAAGGGGATGTTCAAGTTACTTGAAATGAAATGGGCAGAATTTAATCTGATCCAGATTTCCTACTGTTCCATCACGTTATATTCTAAGTGTTTCTAGTGTTCAAGATGTCAGAAATGTATGCGGATATGGGCTTTTCATTTTTTTTCCTTTTTATTTAAAAGTGCCCATTTTGTATACTTCCTTAAGTGCCCTCAAAAAATTTAAAGCCTGCCACCGCAAATTTTCTACGCGGCAAACCTTTTCAATTTCAATTCAATTTGGGGATAGATAAATGGGCGCCGCTATTTTCTGCAAATTGAGGAAGCCAAACGGAACGATGAAGTCGGGACACCAGCATGGAAAAGGTATGAACAAGTCTTTCCAATTTTCCATTACACCCAAGGACTGTATGTTTCAAGCTTTAACTACTATGATTTGTTCAGTATTTCACGTGTTACCCCAAAAAATTAGACGAATATTGCTATTCATTTATGATTTTGTAACAAATGCGAACCTATTGGTGCGCCGCCGACCACCGACATCGTGATGTTCTATTTTATTTTCGCATCAATTGCTGAATCTGTGTCGCCATTGAAGTAGATATGCTATCTTGTTTGCTATTTTGTACTGACATTGACGAGTTACAACTTTGATTAAGTGGTTGTTTTAAGTGATTATTCAATCTATGGGCATCTAATTAAGGTCTGTCTCCGTTATCCGGAGGACCGAATGTAGGTATTACCAACTCTGGAAAACGTTCATGGGGTGGTAGCTCTAGCAGCAGGGCCAATATTGATGGTATGTATAACCCTCTGTTTCAGTTAATGCCGTCTTTGTTGTAACGATGCTTTTAGATGAATTTCTGATTGGGAGGGTGGGATTTTCTGTTCCAATTGTGACTGAGACGCCGAGGAACAGGTTTCGCAAGGGGGAAAGATCGAGACGAATGTGGACTCTGCAGGAGGAAGAAATACTAGCAGCGGCATTGCTAGAGCTCACTGCAACAGGCTGGAAATCGGACAACGGTTTCAGGGCGGGGTACCTTAGTAAGATAGAGGACAGCCTCTGTGTCGAGTGAAGGGGTTGGCAGCGGAAGCGTGCATGAATTTACCGATCACACAAATTTAATCTATTTAGCAGATTATTTAGACAAATTCTATTCACGTAATTATCACATGTATCATGCTCATAACTTGAATTAAAACATGCTTTAGCATATAAGATCCCTAAAACATGCTTACTACGGAATTAGCCAATTTACCTTGTTGATTCAATCAAGAATCGATGATGGCTTGCGTCTTCTCCACGTGAAGATCTTCAGTACTCGACCTCGAACCTTCTGACTGGTGTCCCGGACAATAAGCTGATATTTGTGTGGGAAAATCTCACCAACGTACTAGGACTTGAATAATGAAGACATAACTCAGCTCACGGAGGAGGCAAAATTTCGAACTCTCTCTTTCTCTGAGGGGGACGAAAATTCTCAACAATAATTATTGTGTTTTTTGTCTCCTTTATTCTCCTATTTATATTAAGACACATATTGGGCCCAGTCAGGGATCTAAGGAAGAATTTGGAACATGTCTCACCCAATTAGCTTTTTACTAATTAAATTGAACCCACAATTTAATATAAGCTTATATTGGAATATTACAAGCAGCCACTACAGAAGTAATATTGCACTACCTTCCAAATCTGAAATTACAAGTATTCCGGGTTTCTTTTAATTGCATTTAATTTATTTCCCGCGCTTAAGATATAAACATCTATTAATTAATTATTGTCTGCTATGGACTTAATTAATTAACATATTTTAATCTCCAAGAGTGGACTTAGCAAGAAACTCTTATTTATTATTCATAGAGTAATTAAACTCCAACTAGCTAGGTTCCAAATAATAAAACCTTGTTTCGAGCTCCTCTTGTGGATGTTATCAAACGAGACTCTCCTCGCGCACGATTCAACGTAATAGCAATCCTAGCACCGCTAGATAATGATCGCCACTACCCAATATACCTGTATTGTTGGGTGACGAAAAACCCGCACCTTTGGTAAGTCAAAGTAGTAGATACTCAATATCGTATGCTCAATGCTAACGTACATTGATTAAGAAATTAATTATCAAGACCTCGTCTTTCAGTAGATAGCATAAAGACTCGTCTTGCTGTTAGATCCATTCAGTGCTATACCACACCAACGTCATCTTATTTCAATAAGGCTTAGAAATAATCGGACTGACATTGCAACCTTTCACGATAGGTAGTCTAGGCCTATCTAGGTTGTGAAATTCTTATTTTTCTTTATTTAGAACTGACCGTGTTAACTTAAATTGGACGACGCCGACAACCGGTCTACTAAAACAAAGACTTAGACTTTGTTACGTTTGCTTATACATTTAAATATGCAATAAACAACCATTAAATGTAAAACATAACAACATTATGACAAAAAATAATCTGTTGCATTTATTGGAAAATAACAATTAGAGTTTTACAGTATCCAATCACTCGAAAGGTGATTTCTAGTATACAAAACCCTAACAATCTCCCACTTATACTCAAAACAGCTTTCGAGTATACAAAATGATAGTGCACACGTCTAAAATTTCTCCCACTTATACTGAAAGCGAGTTGAGGTCTTGAATGAGTCGAACTCCCATCCCTTCAACGTGGCACTCGAACGGTTTCATCGCCAAAGCCTTTGTAAAAGGATCTGCCAGGTTGTTCTCTGACGCAATCTTGACCACTTGTATGTCTCTTCTCTGCACTATATCCCTGATGATATGATACTTCCGCTCTATGTGTTTGCTCGCGTTGTGAGCTGTTGGTTCTTTCGAGTTTGCCACAGCACCAGAATTGTCACAATTAATGATGATGCTCTTGGGCAGATTCGAAACCACACCTAAATTCATAAGGAAGTTCTTGAACCATACAACCTCTTTTGCAGCCTCCGAAGCGGCCACATACTCGGCTTCCATGGTAGAGTCCGCGATGCATTTCTGCTTCACACTCTTCCAAATTACGGCTCCACCTCCTAAGCTGAACATATATCCTGAAGTAGATTTTCTCGAGTCCTGATCAGCTTGAAAGTCTGAGTCAGTATATCCCAAAGGATAGAGCTCGGCTGCATTGTAAACTAGAGCATAGTCCTTAGTCCGTTTAAGGTACTTGAGTATGTTCTTTACGGCAGTCCAATGTCCTTGGCCCGGATTCGACTGATATCTTGCCACTATGCCAACAATAAAGCAAATATCAGGTCTAGTACAAAGCATAGCATACATGAGACTTCCAACTGCCGAAGCATATGGAATCCTTCTCATTGCTTGTATCTCAGACGACGTTTTAGGGCACATCTTTTGAGATAAATGGATGTCGTGTCTAAAAGGTAAGAAACCTTTCTTGGCGTCCTGCATGCTAAAACGACTAAGTACTGTGTTGATGTAAGGTTCTTGAGATAAGCACAACATCTTCTTTTCTCGATTCCGAAGAACCTTGATCCCGAGGATGTGTCCCGCGTCTCCCATATCCTTCATCTCGAACTGGTTCGACAACCATGTTCGTACTGATGACAACATCTTTTTATTGTTTCCAATTAGAAGAATGTCATCTACATATAAAACTAAGAACACCACATTCCCCTTATCAACTTTCTTATACACGCAGCTTTCACTTGGGCACTTTTCGAATCCAAACTTGCCAACAGTTTGATCGAAACATTGGTTCCACGATCTAGATGCTTGCTTGAGGCCATAAATGGCCTTCTTAAGCTTCCAAACCATGTGTTCTTTGCCCTTTATGGCATATCCTTCGGGTTGTTTCATGTAGATGGTCTCCTCAAGACCGCCGTTTAGAAACGCAGTCTTAACGTCCATCTGCTATACATCCCAATCCATATAAGCTGCAATAGACAATAGTATCCGGATCGATTTGAGCATGGCCACTGGGGAGAAGGTCTCGTCATAATCGACGCCTTCCTTTTGGGTATACCTCTTGGCCACTACTCTTGCCTTAAAGACTTTAACTCGTCCATCGGGTCCACGTTTACGTTTATATATCCACTTGCTCCCAATGGCAGTACAGCCTTCGGGTAGGACGGACAAATCGTACTCCGAATCCATTGCTTTTACCCATTCACAATGATCGACATCTGCCTGCGCCTCCGCAAAGTTCCAGGGATCTAATACATTGCTGTCCGAGGAGTGATCCATAGATTCTCCCAAACCAATGTATCTGTTGGGCTCATGCGAGACCCTCCCAATGCGGCGCGGCACTACAATATTTTGAGTAGAAGTTGAAGTTTCGGGAATTGTTTGTACACTTGGTACTCGTTCTTGGTTAATAGAAATTGTGACAGAAGTTAGCTCATCAAGAGCCACTTCACTGCTGGGTTTGTGATTCATTACATAGTCTTCCTCTAAGAATGTTGCGTGAGTACTCACAACGACTTTCTTGTCTCGGAGACTAAAGAATTCATATCCTTTCGTCCCTTTGGGGTATCCTATAAACAAACATACCTCCGTCCTTGATCCTAGCTTAGTTGGATCCTTTTCCAATACATGAGTCGGGCAACCCCAAATCTTGAGATGTGCTAGATTGGGCTTGCGCCCAGTCCACAACTCATGAGGAGTAGTAGGTACGGATTTTGATGGTAAATTGTCTAAAATATGGCTTGCAGAAAGCAAGGCATGTCCCCAAAATGAAATAGGCAGACGTGCATAACTCATCATCGATCGAACCATATTTAACAAGGTCCTGTTCCTTCTTTCAGCCACGCCGTTCTGCTGGGGCGTGCCCGGCGCAGTCAGTTGGGATTCAATTCCCGACTCCGATAAGTAGTCCAAAAATTCGGCACTGAGGTATTCGCCTCCACGATCAGATCGTAGGCTTTTGATATTTTTTCCAAGATACTTCTCCACACGAGTCTTAAAGTCTTTAAACTTGTCAAAAGACTCTGACTTGTGACGTATCAAATAGACATATCCAATTTTCGAGAAGTCATCAATAAATGTGATGAAGTATCGAAAACCACCTCTTGCCTCCGTAGACATTGGTCCACATACATCGGAATGAACGAGCTCAAGTATTTCCTTGGCCCTATTGCCCTTAGCCTTAAAAGGCCTCTTGGTCATCTTGCATTCTAAGCATGACTCACACTTATGAAAAGGTTCCTCCTCTAGACTTTTGATAAGATCTTGTTGAACAAGAGAATGGATCCTCCTTTCATTTGCATGACCAAGTCTAAGGTGCCATAAGTACGTTTCGTTCATTGAACTTGAAGGTTCCTTTCGTTTCTTTGAAATTTTCGTATTGAGTTCTGATTTACGATTATTAAATTGTGTAGAAATGATTGTGTACAGATTGTTTTCCATGATACCACGACAGATATAAGAACCATCTTTCTTAATAACGCAGTTGTCATTAAAAGAAATCGAATATCCATCATAAACCAATTTAGAAACTGAAATTAAATTTCTTCTAAAAGAAGGTATCAACAAAACATTCTTCAAAATAAAAAAATCTATCACTACTAAAATGCAAATAAATGTCTCCCACTGCAACGGCCGCCACTTTGGTAGCGTCACCCAGCTGGACTTCGATCTCACAATCATGTAGCCGTCTTATCACCCGCATTAAGTCAGGATCAGAACAAATATGATCAGTGGCTCCTGTGTCAATAACCCAAGTGCAAGTAGATGTTAAAGTCAAACATGACTCAACTGCTAAAGCTTGGTGCATAGCTGTAGCCTTGCCCCTTTTAGGACAGTCTGGCTTCTAATGCCCCTTTTCTCCGCAATTGAAACACTTCCCCGAGGGCTTCTTGTTTGCCATTTTCTTCTTCTTTCCCTTAGCCACTTTGCCCGATTCTGAGTTAGGTGCCTTCCTTTTTCCTTTGCTAGGCTTGAAGCCAGAGGAACGAGGTGCTGAAGTCATCATGGCAGCCTTAGCCTGGACCATAAGGTCCTCTGCTGACTGAAGTTCAGTCAATAGTTCTGCCAAGGTGTAATTCCTTTTGTTCATCTCAAAGTTGAGCTTGAACTGCTGGAAGCTAGGGGGAAGACTTTGAAGGATGATTGTTACCTGGGACTCGGGATCGATCGTCCCTCCCAACACCTCAATCTGGTTGAGGTGGCCCATCATCTCGAGGACATGGTCCCTCACAGACGAGCCCTCCTTCATTGTCTTCGACATAATACTCCGAAAGGATTGAGACTTAGCCGTTCGATTCTGAGTACCAAAAAGATTCTTGAGATTCTGCATAATTTCAGTGGCAGTTTCCATGGCAGAATGCTGATGCTTGAGTACTGAAGACATAGATGCTAACATGCAGCACTTAGCAATCTCATTCGCCTTATGCCACTATCTATGGGCATCTCTGAGTCCTACCGCAGCGTTAGCCGCCGGTACTGGAGGTCGCGGGGTTGTGAGCACAAAGTTGTACTCTTCAGCTGTAAGAACGATGTCCAAATTTTGTTTCCATTCTATGTAATTTTGGCCCTCGAGTTTGTTTTCTTTGATAATTGCAGAAAGAGGATTGAACGACATATTGACGATTTGATTTGCACTGCAAAACAGAGTATTTTACTATTGTCATAAACTTATGTAAGAAGTTTGATTAGATTAACCATAAAACTTTTCAAAATCTTACAACTGTAAAATTAAAATTTTGTACTCTCCAGAGGAAGTCAATACGCATTAAAATCTTACAATTTTACTGGTCACAACACCGACGAATAGTCCAGAGACCACAGAGTGGCATGGCCGCCTAATGTTGCCTAAGCAAGACCACCGAATTTAGCATTACAGAATCTCATTTCTACAACACACTCTCATAACAATGCTTATGTGCTGCTAACAAGATCAAGCTATCTCATAAATTCTGTGTGAACTTCTGAATCTCGTAGTTTCTTAGGATTATTGTCCCCATAGAGCAGGTGGCGATAATATTGGAAACCACATTCTAGTTCATACCATTTATATTTGAGAAGTCCGCCATATGAACTTGCTATTTCTTAGGATTATTGTCCCCACAGTGCAGGTGGCGATAATATTAGAAAAAAGCTTCATAAGTTGCAGACCAATTGGTGGAGACCATATACAAACATTGAGTTCGTAATTATAGCTTAGATATTTTGGGTTATGGTTTTTCTTTAATTATCCTTAGCCTTGAGGCAGTTTAAGGCTTAATTAAATTCTGTTGGTATTTAATTTGCTGGATAATTAAATCTTTTATTAATTGGTATCTTCCTTTTGGAAATTATTGTTTTAGAATATAATTCTTATTCATGTCTACTATAAGATAAGTCTAAAATAAATAAATTATTTAATTCTTAATAAGACATGAAAAATTAAATTCAAATTAATTCCATTGTTCAAGATTAGGAAGATATATTTTATTATTTAATGTATTCATACATATCTATCCTTTTTAGGATCTTTAATATATAAATATTAGGAAACTATAAATTATTCTCATCTATATCATCTAGGAATCAAAATAATATTATTTATTTCCATAGATATAGAAAATAATAAAAATATTCCTAAAGTCTAGATAAATATTATGAAACTATTAAATTATTTTCATCTATATCATCTAGGAATAAAATAACATTATTTATTTCCATAGATATAGAAAATAATAAAAATATTCCGAAATCTAGACAAATCTTCCAAAAATATTTTATTTCCATTAAATAATAATATTTTAATGATATCTTTTAATAAAATAATTAAATAATCATTAAAATAATCCTTCATCGTTATCTCATCGTACGAGGTTCGCACGAATGATGAACGAAGAAGATCCGACGAGTTCGTCGTCGAATCACGACGCACGCAGCGTCTCAGCCACCGGCGCGCAGGTGGCGCGCCAGCATCTCGGCCAACGGCTGTCGCCCCTTCCTCGGCCAGCGTAGCTAACCAGGTGCACTTGCTCTCGGCAGTCGGATGCTGACGCTCTCGGCCGTCTCGGCACGTCACGCGGTCCTCGGCCAGCAGCGCGCACGACGGTGGCGCTGCTCTCGGCCAGTTGCTGTCGCCCGTCTCGGCCTATCCGAGCGATGATGCTCCCATACCAGTGGCACACGTTGCGCGACTCGGCGCGTCCGTCTCAGCCAGTGGTTCGGAACTCCGTCTCGGACCTTCTGCCTAGGGTTGGAGTTCCCTCGCGTCTCGGTGTGTCGGCCGGTTCTCGGTCGAACGCCGCACCACGCCAGCATCCATGTCGATCTATTTGGCAGATTATTTAGACAAATTCTATTCGCGTAATTATCACATGTATCATGCTCGTAACTTGAATTAAAACATGCTTTAGCATATAAGATCCCTAAAACATGCTTACTACGGAATTAGCCAATTTACCTTGTTGATTCAATTAAGAATCGATGATGGCTTGCATCTTCTCCACGTGAAGATCTTCAGTACTCGACCTCGGACCTTCTGACTGGTGTCCCGGACTATACGCTGATATTTGTGTTGGCAAATCTCACCAACGTAGTAGGACTTGAATAACGAAGACAGAACTCAGCTCACGGAGGAGGCAAAATTTCGAACCCTCTCTTTCTCTGAGGAGGACGAAAATTCTCAACAATAATTATTGTGTTTTCTGTCTCCTTTATTCTCCTATTTATATTAAGTCACATATTGGGCCCAGTCAGGGATCTAAGGAAGAATTTGGAACAGGCCTCACCCAATTAGCTTTTTACTAATTAAATTGAACCCACAATTTAATATAAGCTTATATTGGAATATTACAAGCAGCCACTACAGAATTAATATTGCATTGCCTTCCAAATCCGAAATTACAAGTATTCCGGGTATCCTTTAATTGCATTTAATTTATTTCCCGCGCTTAAGATAGAAATATTAATTAATTAATTATTATCTGCTATGGACTTAATTAATTAACATATTTTAATCTCCAAGAGTGGACTTAGCAAGAAACTCTTATTTATTATTCATAGAGTAATTAAACTCCAACTAGCTAGGTTCCGAATAATAAAACCTTGTTTCAAGCTCCTCTTGTGGATGTTATCAAACGAGACTCTCCTCGCGCACGATTCAACGTAATAGCAATCCTAGCACCGCTAGATAATGATCGCCACTACCCAATATACCTGGATCGTTGGGTGACGAAAAACCCGCACCTTTGGTAAGTCAAAGTAGTAGATACTCAATATCGTATGCTCAATGCTAACGTACATTGATTAAGAAATTAATTATCAAGACCTCGTCTTTCAGTAGATAGCATAAAGACTCGTCTTGCTGTTAGATCCATTCAGTGCTATACCACACCAACGTAATCTTATTTCAGTAAGGCTTAGAAATAATCGGACTGACATTGCACTCTAGGTTGTGAAATTCTTATTTTTCTTTGTTTAGAACTGACCGTGTTAACTTAAATTGGACGACGCCCACAACCGGTCTACTAAAACAAAGACTTAGACTTTGTTACGTTTGCTTATACATTTAAATATGTAATAAACAACCATTAAATGTAAAACATAACAACATTATGACATAAAATAATCTGTTGCATTTATTGGAAAATAACAATTAGAGTTTTACAGTATCCAATCACTCAAAAGGTGATTTCTAGTATACAAAACCCTAACACCGAGTTCCCCAACACGGACTTGAAGGGCAACCCGCACATCAACTCCAAAATCGGGGCATGGAAGAAGAGTTATGGCCTTCTACGATCCATACTGAGTCGAACTGGGGTAGGGTGGAACAATCACGGTGATCACAAGTTTGATTGTAGTGATGATCAATGGGAAGAAATTGTGCAGATATTATGCTATCAACATTTGTCATTTTTTAAAAATTTTACTTAGCAATTGGACAACAATGCAGGCAGATAAAATACCAAATTTATGCAGAACAAATCGTGGCCATTGTGGGAGACGTGGAAGACTAATTTGGAAAGGATCGTGCTTCAAGGGTGGCTACTAAAGAGATAGGTGCAGCTGTGAAAAGTGTCCGTGCACTAGTTTCTGGAGGCAGTCAAGTTAACGGAAACGACTACCACCCCTCCTTTTAAGATTTCATCCCTGAACCATATACACTGATGTCCAACAACAATGAGGTGCATGATGACAGCTCCGGCAATAGTGGGAAACAGGCGTTGACTACCAAAACTAGCCCTCTGAAGAGGAAAAGGCAACCCCCGATGCAGAGCTTATGGAGTTCCTTGGAAACCTCCATGAGAAAACAGATGCGCGTCTTGAGATGATTTCTAAACGCATTGGATATGAGTTCGACATGGGTCAAGCACGACAGGAAGTCTTTGATAAGTTCGGCATCGTTGAAGGCCTTACACTGCCCCAACGCTATCGTATGTGCAATATTTTGGGTGACAAATCTCAACGTCTTGAAGTTTTTATTTGCATGCCGGCCAATGCTCTTCTTGGCTATCTTTTATGCCTTATCGAGGACGAATAGAAGGAAGGCTGACTACATCACAACGGAGTGTGATTTATTCCAAACTACTATCTTTTGGCTATGTATTTAACCTTATTTCCGTGCTAGTGCACATACAACTCAATGGGTGTGGATCAGTGACTGATTTTAGTATGCATGGATCAGTACATGTTTTTTGTTATCTGTGGCAGCTGATTTACTATGCATTAGGATTATGGATTAATTTAAGTTTCAGATATGGAGTCTTATTCAGTATTTCTTGTAAGAGTGTCAAATATTTGTTGCTTATGTGTCTTCTAACCACCAATTTTGTTGCCAAGCTTTCATATATTTGGTGTGAAGTAGCATAATTATGAAAGTGCAATGGATCTTCTGAGCTCCTTGGAGTTTGCTTAAGTAATTCAAGAGTTCAGTTGTGTTAATTCATGGGTTGATTATCAAGCAGATGATCCATCGTTATCTCTTGCCCCACACTTGCACTTAATTGTCTAGTTCTTAGTTCCACGTTCATATCTCAAAATAACTTCTGCAACATGCTCAAGTATTCTAACTGGCCGCCTACTGTCCAGGTTAGCAGCAAGATTTGAAAATTTTCTTGTGAGTTTTGTTTCTATTTTGTTAGCTCTATTTATTGAATCCTGGCACGGCCAATAAATAGATGATAGTCTACTTCATTCACAACATCATGAAAACACTACAACCACTACAACGACATCAGTTTATACCCTACTGCCGTAATACCTACAAAATATAATTTTTAACATAGCTGTGCTTAGAAACACCAAAAATAATAGGAAGGAGTCAAAAAATCTGCCCTTCACGAGGAACTATTTGTAGGACTTTACCCAACCATGAGCTTCTTGGAGCTCGTGGTCGTTTACATATATGGGGCCACCACTTCATCGGGGAGTTTGAGCCGCACGAACTTGCATGAGGGGACTTTGGCGGGCCTAACGATCGCGGCTTTTTTTTCTTGGATTCAAGTTATATGGAAGAGATAATTGAACCATATGGATCAGTTAGCAAATGTCGTTGCCACTTGATCAAGTTGATCTCGCTATCGCACGCCACCAATGTAATTTATAAACTCCCAATTTTGCACTACTTTAATAGTAAAGCGGCAAGTTCGGGGTCGATCCCACAGAGAAGCTAGTGTATCAAGTGTGTGAGTAGTGAACAGGGGGTTGGCTGTTGCCATACTTTAAGTTGAGAGTTTTTAACTATTGATTTTTACTATAGACAGAATTTAAGTCACTAACTTGATCAACGAAATTTTAACTACTGGGTCAAGTGAATTTCAGACTGGAATGAAAATTAACTACGTGAAACAATAAACACCACGATGAAAACGAAAGCAACTTTGATTAAAACTAAACTCAGAACAGTACAACGTGAAATTTAAACTAAGCTAACACTTCAGAAAATACGAAAGTGAGTAAAACCGACGAGATCCTCGGCGGGAAACTTTAGAATACGCCGACAGATATCAAGTATTCTGCAGCGCTCCTTCGATCGCTCTTTCTAGAGAACTGAGCTAGACTAGAGAGCTAAACTAAACTAAACTAAAGACGAAAAGTAAAGGATCGGATATGCTTTGCGTGGTGGCACATCCTCTATTTATAGACTTGGCATGACTTCCAGCTGGATAACGATCTTGGCAGGGAATATTCACTCATGCTGAGAGTGAGCGACTCATTGATTGCTACGTGCTTTCCTTCTAGAATGACGACACTTTTCTGTTACATATTCGTGACTCAGCTCCGTCCTTGCGTCTCATATATCAGCACGTGTCCCCTTCTAGAACGTTGTCCTTGATAACAGAATGCTGCGCACCATCCAACTCATAGCCTCATGTGTCCTTCTTCTGGAAGCCAGCGGTCCCCTCCTTGATGCTTGATTACTCCCCTTGATCAACTCCCCTGCTTTCTGGCCTTTTTCGCCTATTGTACTTGCTTGATCAGTCTGGCCTTGTTGCATTGGTCAAGTGGCATTTCTGCACATTTAACACTTGTTTTGCGCGATAAAACCGATCAAGTAGCATACATTTTACCCTCAAACTGATGCATGAAATGAGCCTTATCAAACTGCTCACACTTAAAACATACTTGTCCCCAAGTATAAAGAAAAAAGAAAAGAAAAAGATAAGGAAAATTTAAGGCATGGTTTACTCATTAAAAGAAAGCGAAAAAAAGAAAACAAGACTCGAAATAAAAACACATATTCACATAGATGCATTAGATTGAATAAATTTCCAACAATCATACCCGAGGTCGAGGTCAATCCATATGTTTCTTCCTTTTTGCTTTTACTTGATCAAGGTGTCAGTTCGTCAAGATTGCTCAATTTAAAAACCACTATTGGATTCACTCAGTTACTCATTTCTCACCAGAGATGTTAGGACTGTTCACTCGGTATTACCACAAATTTAATACCTCGAATCGGATTGCACAAGATAGTTCCTTAAGGTCCTTGTTTCAGGTGTAATGAGGCTTAAGGGTAGTGGTGTATCAAGGTGGGGTCCTAGGGGTTCTAAGTTTAAAAATATAAACTGTAAAAAGAAAAAAAACACGTGATATCTTACTTGGTCAAGTGGCGACTTATAGCCTTGAACTTTTGGCTTATTTTTTCTAACTTCCGACTTATAGGATCAGGTTACAACTTTTCCTGCCCTCTTTTTCTCAAATATTTCTCGATAACAACAATGTTTTTTTGACTTGATATCTGACTTGATCAACCTGATTGACTAACTCGCTCAACCCGGCTACCCTTTTATTTTTACTTTCTGTCGTACTACCCCTTTCTTTGAAATGACTCATTTCTCTGAACCCTTTTCCTCACGTATTTATAAAAAGTATATGGATGTGGGTCTCAGTTATCAAAGAAAGGGTAAAAGTGTATGGGCTCAACATGGTTAACTAAGGGGTGTCTTGCTTGACGAGGCGGGTTCGTGGAGCAAAAGAAGAAAATGATCAAATTTGTTAAGTCCTAATGCCTTTAGTCCTTACTACTTGTGCAATTTTCATCTAGATATCAAAAATTCAGCCTCTCGTAAAAAAAATTCCTTTGTAACAATAGTAGAAAGTGTTCTACTTTGGCTTAAAACTCACATATAGAGAGGCTTCATAGTAAGTTTTAAAAAAAATGAGCATTTCCATCATACTTGCGTCGTTCAAACTGATCAAGTTTTTGCAATCAAGTTTCTACATGTAAACATACTGAGTCCTTTTTCTAACTCTTCCCAAAGTAATCAAATCATCCACTTATCCGATTTCATGCATATTGCCTATTTATTACTATCTGATATTTTGTATTTTCAAAAATTTTGACATGAATGATTTTTATTTTCTGGAACTAACCCTCCCCTCTCCCACTGCATATAAACTCGTCCTTGAGGGACTGGATGCAGTGGAAAAAGGGTTAGGGACAGGCAACAGCACAACAGAAACCAAGGAAACTTCTCACACTTAGACCAAACACTGGGCTAGTGTGAGACAGTGCCAACAATCAAACATGCCTATCAAAACAGAAAAACAACAAACAAAACACATAGGCAAAACATAGCAAAACGAGCATGCATAAATTCTCACACTTAGACCCAACACAGGTCTAAGTGTGAGGTGGAGCAGAAAATCAGTTATACATACCAAAAACAAATAAAAATAAAATTATTATGAAACTTGAAATGAGTAGAGATCGGGGGGGGTTGTACTTAAAGCTTCATTGGAGGTTGACCGGGAGATGCTGAGGGTGGCTGGAAGGATGATGGGCGCCGAGACGGAGGAGAGCTTGTAGAGGGAGGTGGCGGTTGGCTGGTAAGGGTCTGTTGGCGTATCGCCTCCAGAATTCTAGCTTGAGCAACCAGCTGGGCATGAGAGGTTTCCACCAGCTGCGTAACCATTTGCTCTATGCGGTGCCTGCATTCGCAGCCTCCTCTGGCTCTATCATGAGGACCATCTTCAGCCTTCGTCTCTGCTGCCTCACAGGGCTTGCCGGACGATCGGCCGTCCTCCTCTCTTCCTCGCGCCTGGTCTCCTGCTGCTCCATCTGCTTCTCCTGTATAGCCTTTACGCAGAAGCGAAGCTTCCCGCCGGGTACCCGTTCAAGTACCTGTATTCTTACAAAGAATTTCAGGTTAAATAATTCAGGCTTAGGGCAATGGCTGGGACGCCCTACGTCCCTGTGGAGCACCAGGGTCCAATTCCGCCTTAAGTAGGCTCCAAGCAGGTGGCAGACGTTGAGGTGGTGGGCAGGGCGAGTGGCAATCTGATTCATCGAGTAGACCAGCCAGTAGCCAAGGTGCACCCTCCTCTGCTCCTTCATGCTCCACATAAAGTAGAGCTCGGCCAGAGTAATGATCGCCAGTGTATTGGCTTGGCCAAGGAGATTGCAGGCAAGGTAGACCTGGGCAAGGTGGAGGGTCGGATCAGCAATATGAGTTCCTCTGGACTCAGAGGCTTTAAAGTCGAGGGCACGTCCATTGCATACGGCCTGCCAGACGGCCTGCTGATCAAACTCCGGTTTCCTCTTAGGAAGACCAATGTCGCGCCCGAACCATTCTCCACTAGTGACCTGGGACTCTTTATAGAGTCCCATCCTCACAGAAAACTCGTTCAGGCTCATCGTCTGCTCACGCCCATACACCCAGAAGGAGACGCTCCTGGCCTCCAAGTTTGTGCTTCCGGTAATCCGGAAGGTCGTGAAAAATTCTTTGGCCAGGTCCTTGGGCACGAAGGTATCCTCGATCTCCAACAGCCATTTAAAACCAATCCCAGTAATATACTGGGTAAATCTCTCCTCAACCCGGATTCCAGAGCTGGCTGGTGGATTTTCTTACCGGCCTTCAGCCTCTTCGTGGGCGTCACCCTCTGGTGGACCTCCTCAGCCCATTTGGGGTTTTCAAATTCCAGCATCCGCTGGAGGAGGTCCGTGGTTAACACCACAGTTTGTCTGGAATAGTCGATGGATGGGGGCGCGGCAGGTCGTCCTTGTTGTCTGTGGAATGTCCGGGCCCATCGGAGCTCTCTCCCATCTGTATCACTGCCCTCTTCTCCTTCTTGTGGAAGCCAGGTTGGTTTGCATCAGAAATCTCAATGCCCCGGGGTGCATCCTCTTTGGAGGAGGAAGAACAGTCTCCTTCCCTTTTCTCTTCCTTTCAGCCTTCTGACGGCTGTCCTCAACTGCCTCGGCCTCTACGGCCACTTGGTTTATCGCCCCAACGGCTCCTTGGTTTTTCGGCTCTTCCGGCTCATCCAATAGCCTCCGCACTACACGGGGCCTCTCCACCTGCTCCTCCTCCGCCCTTTGCATGCTGGCCACCCCGGCCTCCACCTCCTTTATCAGCGTGTTGATCTCCATTCTGCGCGTCCAGCGGCGCAGCAGATCCTCCTCTGTCTCCGGGACCGACTCATCCTCTGCATGAGGAATGAAGGTCCATTCTGCCCCCCCTTTTTTGTAGTATTTCGCTGGGAGGCGCAGAAGGTCCTCCGTAGAATCGTCATCAATGTGCACAACCTCGATTGGTTGTGTTGGCCCTAGCAGAGTAGGGTAGTTGGAGCCTCCGCCACTTGGTGGCGTCAGAGCGTTGGGAGCAGTCGTGCCTTCTGCATGTGGCGGCGGCACGGACAGTGCTTCTTTGGTCGGGACGGCGGCGGGCTGCGCCCCTCCCTCTTCTTCAGACTCATCCCCGTTATACTGTACAAGGAGGACGATGGGCGTAGGTTCAAGGGTGCTAAGGGGGGGCTTGTGTTTGGGAGGCAGATGGAGGAGGTCGGGGAGGATTTTGGGATGTGGAAGTTATGGCTCGGTCCTTTGACAGGGATATTCCAAGGCGGGCTTTCACGGTAGCGTAAACTGTCGCGATATCCATCTAGGAGGGCATACATACTCTGGAGGATTCTGGTCAGGCGTCGTTGGGCTTCTTCATCTACTTCGGGAGATGGAGCAGCTGCGCTGGTTTGCGGTGGTGGTTGAGAAGATGGGCTAGGGCTTTCTACTTAGGCTCGGGGCGAGGTTCCCCGGTCCTCACTGCCGGCACTGGAACTGGAGGAGGAGGATAAAGTTGGGAGTTATTCAAGCAACATTGTTTCTGGTAATGGTGGTAGGTTTTGGTGAAGAAAAAGATGATTTGGGGCAAGGGTTTGAATCTTGAGCGGTATGGGAGAGCAAAGAGAATGTACTGTAGGTGATTTGGTTAAAAGTGATATCCGGATCTGAAAACTGCCTTTTATACCGATATTGAGGCTGTTGGGATCCTCTACGGTTGAGATCCCTGCGACTGTTCAGATTTTTGTGACCTTTCACGTACAGGCGCGTCCTTTCAGAGTGCCAGCTGGCTTAGCTTCTCTGATATGCTTCTTTCCTCTCTCCAGGACATTATGTCCAATGCAACAGTTGGCGCTTCCTGACACCTTTCAGTGGCTGCGCACGTCCTTTCATCACCAGCCCTGATCAAGTGGACAATTAATTCCTGATGACAACTCAAATAGTTCCACTTGATCAACTTCCATCCTTTAATTTTCGACTTTTAATTTTCTAAGAATTAAAGACTAACACACGAAAAAAAATATTTACGCTAACTACAAAGGATTTGACCGAGTTCCCCTAGGATGTCACTTGATCAGTTTAATAGATAAAGAATTTGTCGCTTTGATCAAGCAGACTACCATGAGTACCCGATCACTCCTTTTACCTGCTCACTGGATAAGATTAGGCAGGATCAGTGGAATTTCTTCCACTATGCCCGCCTCGGTCTTGTTCTGTAGGGCTCAACCCGATGACTCTTGACCACGAAGGAGAACGAATTTGGGGGGTTCTCCTGGGAGTATGTTTGCCTCCTGTGTGTGCATTGTCATGATGGTACGAGGGTCCGCCCATTTTGAATTCTGCCTCCTGGGTATCAGTTTGAGTTGACACTGGAAGAGTAGCTCTTTCTGCCCCACTATGAGCTCTTCCTTTCTCAAAGCGGGCTCTTGAGGGTAACTGGCGATGCAGGTAAAGATAGTAGTTTCCTTTTAGGCGCAGGACTTTCCTTCAACATTCTTCTGAATGGGGCGGCTTGGTCAGGTGGTTTTTCGATCCTTGCCGGCTGAGTGATCTCTTTTAGCTCAGCTGGTCGTGGCGGCTTACAAAAATCCATAATTGCCCTTTCGATGGCTTGATCATCCATTTCCCCAGTCATCATTGCATCGAACCATTTGGCTGCTTCCTTCTTAAGCTGTTCGTCTTCAATGGAGTCAGTGGTCGGTTTTTTGAAGAGTTCATTTCCTAGATACTTTTGCTCCCAAGGTCTGATAGTATCTACCGATTGTATGCTCTCACTGTCCTGTGGCTTTCTTACAACTTTATCAATGTCAAATGTAAGTTGTTCTCCATTAAAACCCAGATTCATCGTCCCATGGCCGACGTCTATGACTGTGCTGGCTGTAGATAGGAAAGGCCTTCCGAAAAGGACTCCGGTAGACTCCTCTGCTCCTGGCTCTGTCATCTTCATGATGAAGAAGTTGGCGGGGTACTTGAATTTGTTGACCTTGACGATTTCATCTTCCAGAATTCCCTCTGGGTGAATGCAAGGCTCGTCTGCTAGCTGTATCATCATACCGGTTTTGACGAGCTTAGCTTCTCCCAACGTTTCATATATAGAATACGACATGATATTGATGGAATCCTCTAGGTCGAACATTGCGTGCTCCATTCGAACGTTTCTTATGGAAATTGGGAGTGTGAACACCCCGGGGTCAGTCTTCTTCGGTGGAAGATCACTTGGTTGGATCACCACGGCTACACTTTCTGCTTCGAGCGTCCTCCCTTTCTCAGTGACTTGTTCAAGAGCACTAGACTCTCCTTCTTTTGCGACTTGATCAAAGGCGATGGACTCAGGGCCTTCTTCATGATTGGGCCCGTTTGTGGGTGCTGGAGAACTCGCTGATGGGCTTTGATAAACTTTTTCTAATTTAAGAGATACTGCATTGACATTCTCTCGCCCAGGTGGTGGCTGTACTGTAGCCGAAATTTTTCCTTCATCTCCCCTCAGCTCGCCCAGTGACATGGCGACCTTAGATAACTGCTTTGTAAGCATATCTAGTGCAGCTCTTTGTTCTCTCTGGGCTTCTTGTATTTCTCGCATTGCATCATGGGGCTGATGTGGGATCATCATATCTCCTGGACCTTCATTTTGCTGTTTGTTATACCTCTGATTAAAACGACCTCCTCCATGGCCTTGTTGATAGTAGCCGGAAGGTCCATACTGTTCTGGTTGGTTCTGGGAAAAATGATTCCCTTGGTTCCCTTGGAAATACTGGTTTCCTCTTTGATACGGTGGGACATAATTTACCACTTGATTATTTGGTTGTCTTCCCTGGCTGCTTGACTGAGGGCCTTGGTGTTGGTACCCCCAATTTCCGTCCTGTTGTTGGCTTGACCAGTTGGGTTGTCCTCCACTGGATCAGTTTCCTTGGGGTCCATTTGACCAATCTGCTTGACTTCCCTGCATTCTGTTCCCTCCAGTGTTTGGTCTATCCTGGATCCGAGCAGGCCAGTTGGGCTGCCCTTCAGAAGGTTGCATCTGTTGTGTCGAGGGCTGTGGTGGCTGGCTTTGATTCTAGTCAGTCCATCGAAAGTTTGGGTGATCTCTCCATGGGGCCTCTCTTTGCTTTCCCTGGATCCAGTTGCCATTTGCGTTCCAGTGGCCAACGGCATTCACTTGGGCTTGCGGTTCCACCTCAGGGGGAAACTCGCAATAGTAATAGTGATGCTCTTCTGGTGGTGGCGGCGGTGGAAGATACTGCTGTTCTTTAGGTGCAGGCGGTGGAGGTGCTCTGGATTTCTCCACTGCCTCAAGCAGCTTCTTCTCCATTTGCTCAAATCGAGCCTCCAGCTTTTCGTCATTGCGTGCCTCGGCTGCTTGCACCGCCCCTTTCTGTACTGGCCACGGGATTTCTCGTACGATCGTTTGGCTTCAATGAGCCTTTCCAGGATGTTTTTGGCTTGGCTGAATGGGGTCTTTGAGAAATCCCCTTGGGCTGTGAGGTTTAGATCATTCTTGCTATCAACTGTCAGTCCACCATAGAAGATCGAATAGATCTACCGCTCCCCCAGCTTGTGGTTAGGGCATGCTTGAAGCAGCCCTTGGAATCTATCCCAATACTGGCCGAGGGGCTCATCGTACTCCTGTCTGGCTTCTGTAATCTCCAGCTTGAGGGCACTCATTTTTGACGTTGGAAAGAAGCGATCAAGGAATATCATTTGGAACTCGGCCCATGTTTTGATGAACCCTTCTGGCAGTCTTGACAGCCATACTCCAGCATCACCCTTCAAGACGAAGGGGATGGCCTTCAGCCTATAGTCCTCAGACGTAGATCCAGCCGGTACAGGCTGGATATCACAGTATCGGCAAAACGGCCAGTACTCCTGACTTGATCGCGATAGTCCGCATCCCAGGAGTAACGGCGATGGCGTGTGGGGGCTCCTTCTCGTCATGAGCGTGCAGAGAGCCAATTCCTGAGTCGTCGGCGACGAGGGCCATCTCTGCTTCTTCTTGTTCAAGTGGTGGTGGTTTAGGTTGCGCGTTCTACTCTCCTTCTTCTTCGCTGATCAGTTGATCAGCGGCTACTGCTGTTGCTAGCACGGTTCTATAACGAGTGGTAACTACGCCGGCTTCCTGGACTCTCCAACGCGCGTTAGTTTCTCTGTATAAAAAGGGATGATTCCAGTGTCCACCGCGTTGGTACCTTCTCATCAACAGAAGAAAAAAAAACAAATGAGAAAAGAAGGTAATACGAGTAATAGCTGGAGAGTTTATAGGTGTGGAGAGAGAAGGGCAGTTTGCCGGCAGAGAAAGAAGGAAGCAGCTGGGGAAGTTTGAGAGAGAGAAAGATAGTTCCTATTTTAGTGCATTTCAAATTCAAATAAGCTAGCAGTTCCTACTTTTGTGTTGTAACCCTAGCGGCTTATGAAGCTATAAATATATGTAAACCAAGAAGGAGAACGACATCTTTTTGGGAGGATCAATTTGTGGACGACGAAGTCGTTAGGCCTCTTCGTGAGGAGTGTTACTTATTCATATCCTTCAATAAACACTTTGAGTTTCCCCTTTCCTAAAACACTAGCCTTTACTCTTTAACAAATTGGTGCGGTGACGAATTCAATGCTCGGTTACAACAATCAGATGAGCGGGCGATAGCGTTGAACGCAAAGGTCGACGCCTTGGTGGCAGAAATCCAAGCAGGGTTCGCGGCGATCAACAACAAATCAGGTACGGGTACGGGCGAGAACGACCCTCTGGAGAGCTCGGAGTCGAACTCAGCACCCACGGGAGGCAAGACGACATCACCAATGCCTACTTTTGAGGGTACTGATGCCCTGGCATGGCTTGCACGGGCAGAACAATACTTTTTTATTACAGAGACAACCCCCGAGAATATAGTGGGCATCGCGATGGTAGCGCTGGCAGGCCCAGCCCTGCCGTGGTACCAGCTATTGTGTAAACGGATCCCAAATCTCTTTTGGGCTCGGTTTGCATGCGAACTGATGAAGCGTTTCGGCGGTAATTGGGCGCTGGATGAGTATGAGACGTTCGTCGTGGTGCGACACACCGGATCTCTTGTCGACTACGTGGCGGCATTCGAGGCCCGTCTTGCTCAGGTGCCAGACATTGCCAGCCACCAGTATCTAGGGTTTTTTATGGCGGCCCTCCGTCCTGAGGTTAGTCTCCAAATGAAGGCAGCAAAAATCACAACCTACGAGGATGCAGTCGAACTGGCACTAGATATCGACTCGCTCACAGCCGCCCACGCCCCGGGGTCAAAGTTAGGGTAGTCGCTCAGGCCGGTCAATTCACATTCCAGGCTGCCGGCGGGGTCTTTCTCGAAAGGATATTCCCACACCTCACCAGCCTTTTCGTCCGGCTCGTCTTGACCTGGACCGAAACATTTCCGGAACATATCCACAGAGGAGTATCAAAGACACATCGCGGCAGGAACTTGTTTCAAATGCAGATTAAAATTTGGGCCGACTCATAGGTGTCCCCCCAAGACCCTGAATGTTCTCGTCAGGGACAACGACGATGATACCTCAGACGACACACCGATTGACGAGCAGGAGACTGCAGACCCGGACCTGGAACTACAATTGTCAGAGTTGTCCCGATATGGGATCGACACTTCACAAACCATGAAGCTTTTCGGTGCTATCGGGCATCAGCAGGCTAAGGTGATGGTGGACAGCGGCGCCAGCCATTGCTTCATTTCGGAGCAGCTTGCCAGCACGTTGAGGCTACCGATTACCTCGACCTCGCCTTACTCCGTCCTACTGGGAGACGGGTTGATACGGCGCGCCAACGGCATTTGCCGTCAGGTGCCATTGACGATGGCGTCGGAAACGTTCTCCCTATCATGTTACATTTTTTCCCTCCGCACCATCGACGTAATACTGGGGGTTTCTTGGCTTGCCTTTTTGGGCGATGTCCTAGCTAACTGGCTACACTCGTCAATGGAATTTTCGGTCAACGGCAGGCTGGTGACCATTCAAGGAGACCCCACCCTTATGCGTCGCGCATGCTCCTCCCAGGACCTCCGCTGCCTCGACGCTGAGAACTGCTGTTGGGTGCTCCGGTCAGTGGAGAAGGAGACTGGACCGGACGGGTTCGGGATCAGTAGCTCGCTGCCCTCTCCCAGCTACTGCAACTGGTGGAGGCATTCCCTTCACTCACACGCCCCAATCCGGGGCTGCCGCCGCCCCGTTACACGGACCATTAGATTCCTCTGTTACCTGGGTCAGAACCCGTCTCAGTCCGACCATACCGGTACAACCATTTACAGAAGGACGAGCTGGAGAAGTTGGTGGCGGAAATGTTGGCGTCAGGAGTAATCCATCCGAGTACCAGCCCATACTCGAGCCCGGTTCTTCTAGTCCGCAAAAAAGACGGCTCGTGGAGGTTCTGCGTCGACTATAGGGAGTTAAACAAGAGGACAGTGCCAGACAAATACCCAATCCCGGTCATCCAGGAACTCCTCGATGAATTGCATGGGGCTAGATGGTTTAGCAAGATCGACCTTAAGGCCGGCTATCATCAAATTAGGGTGGCGCAAGATGACGTGCAGAAAACCGCGTTCCGCACCCACTCAGGGCACTATGAGTTTTTGGTCATGCCGTTTGGTCTCACCAATGCACTGGCAACCTTCCAGAGTCTGATGAATGATATATTTCGCCCGACAGTGTGGAAATTCGTCCTGGTTTTCTTTGACGACATCTTAGTGTATAGAGACTCTTGGGAGGCCCACATGAGTCACCTAAGGCTGGTGTTCGACTCCCTACACGCCCACTCGCTGGTAGTTAATCGGAAGAAGTGCCTTTTGGGACGTGACAGTGTGGAATACCTCGGACATATCGTATCCTATGACGGTGTAAGGATGGATCCCGCCAAGGTCTCAGCGGTACTACGTTGGCCGACCCCCACATCTCTAAAAGGCATCCGGGGATTTCTCGGCCACACCGGATACTATCGCTGTTTCATCAGAAATTATGGCAAAATTGTTGTTCCCCTGACCGCCCTCTTAAAGAAGCCGCAGCCCCCCTTAACCAAACCACGTTAGATCTGGCTGTCTAATGCAGCAGCGGCGTTTGACGCCTTGAAGGCAGCTCTAACCTCGGCACCTCTCTTGCGTACGCCAGATTTCTCCAAGGAATTCACTATCGAATGCGACGCGTCGGGCCGGGGCCTGGGCTACTAGTTGGTTAGCAAAACCAGCTTATGAGAAGGAACTTATGGCCCTCGTCCTCGCCATCCACCATTGGCGCCCGTACTTACTTCGACACCGTTTTATCGTGCACACGGATCAGTGAAGTCTTCGCCAACTGCTGGCACACCCCCTTGTGACCCCGGCGCAACAAAATTGGGCTGCCAAGCTATTGGGATATGACTTTGCTATCGTCTATAAGGAGGAGAGATTTAATAGAGCCGCCGATGCCCTTTCACGACGGGATGAGGCCTCGATAGAACTATCGGCGATCTCTAGACCGATTTGGCAGGAATGGGCAACCGTTCAGTCTTCGATACCAGCTGACCCGGCATTAGCCAAGATCAGGTTGGAATTAGAGGCAGGGCTTCTGTCGAAGGCCCACTACGAGCTGATCCACAACGCTTTATTCTTTAAAGGTCGACTAGTCATTCTGCCACATTCACCGTGGATCCAGAAGTTGCTGGCCGAGTTCCACACCACGCCAAGTGGCGGCCACTCCGGTGCCTATCGGACCTATCGCCGCATTGCATCTAACGTCTATTGGTCGGGAATGATGAAGCAAGTCACTAACTTCGTCGCAGCCTGCGCAACTTGTCAAAAGAACAAATCAGACACCAAATCCTTGGCTGATCTCCTGCAGCCCCTTCCGATCCCGGACTGAATTTGGGAAGATATAAGCATGGACTTTATCTCTGGTCTACCCAAAGCAGGCGGTATCGACTGCATCTTGGTCGTCGTTGACCAATTATCGAAGTATGCTCACTTCATCGGCCTGCGTCACCCGTTCTCGGCCTGACAGGTGGCGGACGCCTTCACCAGCGAGGTCATCCGGCTCCATGGCATTCCCCCGATCGATCGTGTCCGATCGAGACCCCATCTTTCTAAGCTCGTTTTGGCGAGAGCTGTTTAGCGCCACCGGAACTAAACTAAAAATGAGCTCGGCATATCATCCGGAGACGGATGGGCAGAAGGAGGTGTTGAACAGATGCCTGCAAACATACCTGCACTACTTTTCGTCGGAGAGGCCTAAGCACTGGTATAAATGGCTCGCATGGGCAGAATATTGCTACAACACGAGCACGCATTCGGTGACGGGTACAACTCCCTTCGAGGCGGTTTACGGTCGCCCCCCACCGATGATCCATGCCTTCCTACCGGGGGAGATTCGGGCCCAAGCCTCCATCGACTGCCTGCGCTCTCACGACGAGGCCTTGGAACTTCTACGGAACCACCTCCATCGGGCTCAGCACCGGATGACTGTATCGGCAAACAAACACCGTCGAGATGTGGAATACGACGTAGGCGACCTGGTTTACTTAAGGTTCAGACCGCATAGGCAGGCTACCTTATTCTCCGCCCGAAATCGGAAGCTGGCTCCTCGCTACTTCGGTCCCTTCCGGATCGAGGCTCGGATCGGCAGCACAGCTTACCGCCTGCAACTCCCGATTTCCTCTCGCATCTACCCGGTTTTCCATATTTCCCTTCTCAAAAGCGCCATCGGGGAGGAGGTGGCTGATCCGACGTTACCAGATGGGGTGGTCGAGCATGAACCCCCATTCCTTCCTGAGGCAGTGTTAGACCGTCGCTCCGTGGACCGAGAGGGGGACTCGGTAGACCAGGTTTTGGTCAAGTGGGGCGACTTGGATGAAGAGGAAGCCACTTGGATGGATGTGGCGGATGTTCGAGGCTAATTTCCTTTTTCCAGCCTTGCGGACAAGGCTGTTTTGACCGGCGAGGCAGTTAATACGGGTAACAGCTGGAGAGTTTATAGGCGTGGAGAGAGAAGGACAGTTTGGCCGGCAGAGAGAAAGTAGGAAGCAGCTGGGAAAGTTTGAGAGTGAGAAAGATGGTTCCTAATTTAGTGCATTTCAAATTCAAATAAGCTAGCAGTTCCTACTTTTGTGTTGTAACCCTAGCGGCTTAGGAAGCTATAAATAGATGTAAACCAAGAAGGAGAACGACATCTTTTTGGGAGGATCAATTTGTGGACGACGCAGTCATTAGGCCTCTTCGTGAGGAGTGATACTTATTCATTTCCTTCAATAAACACTTTGAGTTTCCCGTTTCCTAAAACACTAGCCTTTACTCTTTAACAGAAGGAAACAAAATTATATACACCTATGCGCTACACACAAACATAAAATAACACCATGCTTCCCCGGCAACGGCGCCATTTTGGCGGGCATAACGATCGCGCCTTTTTTGTCTTGGATTCAAGTTATATGGAAGAGATAACTGAACCGTATAGATCAGTTAGCAAATGTCGTTGCCAATTGATCAAGTTGATCTCGCTATCGCACGCCACCAATGTACTTTATAAACTCCCAATTTTGCACTACTTTAACAGTAAAGCGGCAAGTTCGGGGTCGATCCCACAGAGAAGCTAGTGTATCGAGTGTGTGAGTAGTGAACAGGGGGTTGGCTGCTGCCACTCTTTTAGTTGGGAGTTTTTAACTACTGATTTTTACTCTAGACAGAATTTAAGTCACTAACTTGATCAAGGAAATTTTAACTACTGGGTCAAGTGAATTTCAGACTGGAATGAAAATTAACCACGTGAAACAATAAACACCACGATGATAACGAAAACAACTTTGATTAAAACTAAACTCAGAACAGTACAGCGTGAAATTTAAACTAAGCTAACACTTCAGAAAATACGAAAGTAAGTAAAACCAAAGAGATCCTCGGCGGGAAACTTAAGAATACGCCGACAGATATCAAGTATTCTGCAGCGCTCCTTTGATTGCCCTTTCTAACTAAGCGTTACTTTATCTAAGCTATCTAGAGAACTGAACTAGATTAGAGAGCTAAAGTAAACTAAACTAAAGACAGAAAGTAAAGGATCGGATCTGCTTTGCGTGGTGGCACATCCTCTATTTATAGGCTTGGCATGACTTCCAGCTGGATAACGATCTTGGCAGGGAATATTCGCTCGTGATGAGAGTGAGCGACTCATTGATTGCTACGTGCTTTCCTTCTAGAATGACGACGCTTTTCAGTTACAGATTCGTGACTCAGGTCCGTCCTTGCGTCTCATATATCAACACGTGTCCCCTTCTAGAACGTTGTCCTTGATAATAAAATGTTGTGCACCATCCAGCTCATAGCCTTATGTGTCCTTCTTCTCGAAGCCAACGGTCCCCTCCTTGATGCTTGATTACTCCCCTTGATCAACTCCCCTTCTTTCTGGCCTTTTTCACCTATTGTACTTGCTTGATCAGTCTGGCCTTGTTGCCTTGGTCAAGTGGCATTTCTGCACATTTAACACTTGTTTTGCGCGATAAAACCGATCAAGTAGCGTACATTTTACCCCCAGACCGATGCATGAAATGAGTCTTATCAAACTTCAAGGTTGAAGGCCCAGCCACTTCATTAGATGGTTTGGGAGGTTGATGCAGAATCCGCCCCTTCTCCTCCTGAGCTCACATCATCCCGTCCGATGTTAAGTCGATGAAGTAGATCTCAGCGTCGGTACTGGACTCTCAATCATTGGGCACTGGGTCATCATCGAACAACTTCCGGTGGACATTTGGGCCAGGGAACACGGCTGGAGAGTTAACCTCTTCTTCTTCGTCGACAAGAGCGTTGATTATGATATCATCCTCATGTATCTCTTCAGTGTAGTCGGAGATGACGACCACTTCCTGTTCCTGTTGTCCCACGACCTTTACATCATCGAACCCAAACACACATGCGAGGCGTGCCCAAATTGGTTCTTCCTGATAGAAGTAAGCACCCGCAAAGGAGTTCATCTGCATGTTATAACAAGTTAAAGCTTCGGGAATAAGTGGTAAGTTTCGAATTTTTAACAACCAGAAACGATACAATATCTTCAACATATTATCCCATGATTCATTTGGTGCCACGACCGCTTTCGTTGGGTGGTTCCAGTACGCACCTCGGAGAGGGATGACTGCTTTGAACGTGTAGTACCATTTCCGCAATAGGTTTACCCGATCCTTAAGCTCAAGTTCGGAGAATATGACACCTGCTTTGTTCTTGTTCCAGTCTGACGTCGTAAGCAGGAACCATGACGGGAAGACGGTGTTCGACAAATGCCTCCCCCTTCAGCATGATGAGACAGTCCACCAACGCATTGTCGCATGCCGGAGACCACTTGCCTTTGTAGAAGAACTCTGATTGTGGAGGGATGGCCATCTTTGTGTTTACGGTGAGTTTTTATGTTGCTCTAGAGAGTGACAATAGCTACGAAAGATATGTCTTTAAGTAGGAGGGGAGTGATTAAATTTGATTGACACTTATTTACCAATTCCATCAATGCAACACCACACCCTCTATTGAAGGTACCATCGAGCCACACAATCCTTGACTCATGCATATGGCAGTAATTGTTAATTCAATTCATTCATACTTCAAATCAACAAAATATATGAGACACTGTGATCGTGCAAGTGGATTGTTGAGCATCTAATACGGTGAAGGATCGTTTTGGGCGTCGACATTGCTAATCCACATTTGACGATCACTTTTTTCCTCATTATTACTCCCCCCATTCCACAGTAATAGAAGCATTTTATTTTCTGCACTCGTTTTGAAAAAATGATATTAAATAGTTAAAGTGGAGAGAGAGTAAAGTAAGAGAGAGAATAATGTTGAGAAGAGTCTTATTTACAATATTCTCTCTCTTACTTTACTTTTTCTCCACTTTAACTATTTATAATTATTTGTTTTAAAATGAGTGGGCAAAATGAAATGCCATTACTGTGGAATGGAGGATGGAGGGAGTATGATTTTTTTATAATAGTTAACATCTAACTGTTACGTTTGTTGATAATAAGGTCCTATAATATGTATTTTATTTTTAAGTAACTTTGATGCTAATCATTGTAGTTTTAGTCATTGAAACTATTTGACATAGTGCTTTAATAATGAAAAATTACAAACTAATGTATAAAACAAAAAAAATGAAAAAGAGCAAATAAAATGTTTTTCTTTAGGAAATGATTGTTTTCATTTTTAATAATCTGCATCTCACCACACCCTCTATTTTAATTATCGCATTAGTCATATAGGTTTTATGATTAATTTGAAGTTTTTGCTAACGTTCGCTCCCTCCGTCCCAAGTTAAGCGGGATGCTTCTTTTTCGAACTCGTTTTGAAAAAATGAAGCATAAAATAGTTAAAGTGGAGAAAAATTAAAGCTAGTGCGATAATAATGTACATATGAGTCTTCTATGCAGTATTCTCTCGCGCACTTAACTTTTTCGAGTACTGTAACTATTGTATATTTTTTCCAACATGAGTGCGAATAAAATACACTTCGCTTTTCTTAGGACGGAGAGAGTATGATTTAAAGATTGCTTTGGTTGAAACGTGTTTCAGTCCATTCATAGAACCTTATTTTTTAATAGTTTCATGGCTTAAAACGAAAATGATTACTAAAAAATTACTTAAATATAAAATATTTGGACGGCTATTATGAAGAATGAAAATTAATAATGCACCACGACAGTGTGTTGAGCACATATCATATGCAATATAATTGAAAATTCAGTAATGGAAAATGAATTTAGCATTTGAATCATGGTAGGGGAGGACAGGGAAAATTTTGGTTATAGGGGCTTTATTATACTATCTCCGTCTTTCAAAAATAGAAACTATTTTTATTTTAGTTTGACACTTAAAATTAGAAAGTTTCTATTTTAAGAAATTTCATTTCTCTCTAATGGAGTAGAACTCATTTTCCACTAATAATGCTTCAATCACTTTCTCTTTTTATCTTTTTTTACTTAATTATTGTTCAATAAAACATGTGCGGTTTCAAGATCAAATATTTAAAAATGAAGATAGTATGTATTCCTATATAAATTTAGTTACTGCTACAATTTTATACATAAAAGTGGTTCAATACATAAATTAAAATGTTACCATAAAGTAGCTATAAGTATGTAAAATTAATTCTATATAAAACCACAATATCCTATATAAATTTAGTTACAATTTTAATGCACATTTCATTGTTAATTTTACATAATAATAATGTGCTAGTATATATGAAAAATTATGAAAACTAAATAAAATTTTCCATAATTTAATCGGCAATCGTTTAGTTAAAAGTTCAAACTAAGTAATCCATTAGAAATTTTATGTCCACTAAACAAAAATCTAAATTAACACTTCCTTTGACTAAATTGACACAGCACATTTATTTTTCCATTATTAACAGAAGCCACATTTTAAAATACGACTCGACAACTCCCAAGATGATAAAGAAAGCTTTAATTTGGCATACTACTAATTTAGACACAAATTTTGGGTAAGTAATTTACATGTACCAGAAAATACATTTGTCATAGCGATTTAGTTTGGGAAATTAGCATATGCAGAAGCTAGAGCAATTAGTCATACAACGACATTTTAGACAGTTTTCCCTGTCAACATTCCGACCATTACCAACAAGTGTCCGGTGAACAAAATTAGGACATTGGTCTTCCACTACAACATGCGAAGGGTGTTGTAGTAAGGACCACTTATGACCGAGTTGGACGTCTCTTCAGATATAGTCTATGTTCCACCTACATCTCGAGGTCGTTTACCTATTTCAGCCTGGATATTGCAGCTGCGAAGCGAAGTGTCACCGTCTGAAGGGGTTGGCAGCGGAAGCGTGCAACGGATTTGATCACGTAATAATTTTGATCTATTTAACAAATTATTTAGACAAAATCTATTCGCGTAATTATCACATGTATCATGCTCATAACTTGAATTTAATCATGTTTTAGCGTAATTGAAACCTAAAACATGCTTACTACGGAATTAGCCAATTTACCTCGTTGATTTTTCAAAGAATCGAAGATGGCTAGCGCCTTCTCCACGTTAAGATCTTGAGTACTAAACCACGGATCTTCTGACTGGTTCCCGGACTGTAAACTGATATCAGTGTGGGCTGATCTCACCAGAATACTAGGACTCAATTAAAGAAGACAAAAACTGCTCACGGAGGGAGCTAAAAATCGTCCCTCCTAGAAAAAAAGAGGGGGGCGAAAATCTTAATGAAAATAATGTGTCTCTTTTGTCTCTTTTATTCTCCTATTTATATTAAGTCACATATTGGGCTTAGTCAGGGATCTATGAAAGAATTTGGATATGACCTTCCCCAATTAGCTTTTTACTAATTAAATTGAACCCACAATTTAATATAAGCTTATATTGGAATATTACGAGCAGCCTCTACAGAAGTAATATTGCACTGCCCATCCAAATCCGAAATTACAAGTATTCTGGGTTTCCATTTGTTTGTCGTTCATTTCCCGTGGTTAAGATATGAACGCCCATTAATTAATTAATGTCTGCTATGGACTTAATTAATTAACATATAAATTAAGTCCAAGAATGGACTTAGCAAGAAACGCTTATTTATTATTGATAGAGTAATCAAACTCCAACTAGCTAGGTTCTGAATAATAAAACCTTGTTTTGAGCTCCTCTTGTGAACGTTATCAAACGAGACTCACCTCGCGCACGATTCAATATAATAGCAATCCTAGCACCGCTAGATATTAATCACCACCACCCAATATACCAGAATTCTTGGGTTGCGAAAAACCCGCACCATTTGGTAAGTCAAAGTAGTGCATAATCAATACCGTATGCTCAATGCTAACGTACATTGATTAAGAAATTAATTATCAAGACCTCGTCTTTCAGTAGATAGCATAAAGACTCGTCTTGCTGTTAGATCCAATTCAGTGCTATACCACACCAATGTCATCTTATTTCAGTAAGGTTTGAATATGCGGACTGAAATTGCAATCTTTCACGATAGGTATTCTAGGCCTATCTAGGTTGTGAAATTCTTATTTTTCTTTGTTAAAAAATGACCGTGTTACCTTAAAGTGGACGACGCCCACAACCAATCTACTAAAATAAAGACTTAGACTTTGTTACGTTGCTCATACATTTAAATATGCAATAAACATTCATCAAATGTAAAACATAACAACATTATGACAAAAATGATCTGTTGCATCCATTAGAAAATAAAATATAGAGTTTTACAGTATTCAATCACTCGAAAGGTGATTTCTAGTATACAAATTCTAACACCGACCACCTCGTCATACCACTTAAAAGACCCAGGATGCTTCCCTTCGACTGGACACTTCAAGTAATATCGCCCTGCATTGATCGCTGACGGCCCGGCACGCTTAAGTTCCATTTTCCCGCTACATCAAACGCATTCTGGCATTTCTTCTTTTGGATGCATATTGTTGTAAAAAAATCAGATGAAAACATATATCTACATCATCAATACTGATTAGTGAAGGAGTATGGATTCATAGAGCAACCATCATATCACATAATCAGTAGCAAATATAGTGCGACCATATACAAGAAGTTCAATTAAAAAAACGGTTTAAGCTCAAGTCCAAGCCACTTCTTTCTAAAGAAGTAAGTCATTCATCTGTTATTCCACATGTTGAGTGCTAGACTATCTCTAAACTGAGTCCAATCGGAAGACGGCTCAACACAATCAACATACTCCCCACCAACGTTATCCTCCTTTGTGTTGGTTGTGTTCATGTTTGTGTCTAGCTCAAGTTCCACCGGATCCACCTCCATTTCACGTCGAATGAAATTATGGAGTAAGAAACATGCCATGATAAGACGGATTTGCGTTTTTATAGGATATAATGAAGCGCTCCTTAGAATTCCCCACCGCATTTTCAAATCTCCAAATGCGTGTTCGATCACATTTCGAGATTTGGTATGCCGCATGTTGAATATTTCCTTCGAGTTTTGGGGAGTCTCAGTGCCAGGACCCCACTCCTTGAGATGATAGCGTACTACCTTAAATGGTGTGAGGAACCCATTGCAATTTGCATAAGCATTATCGCAAAGGTAATAACAACCTACGAAACATAAGGTGGAAAGCGATTAAAGTTACAGATGTGAAGAGATAAAATGAATATATAAAAAATGGTTGTAAGGAAAATGCTACCTTGAGGTACTTTGAGCCCACCGGCATGTGAAACTGCATCCCTGAGTACGTGTAAGTCTCCTGCAGAGCCTTCCCAACCAGGGAGCAAGTACACAAACTGCATTTGATGATCACACACAGCAAGAACACTAGTTGCTATCTGCCCTTTCCTCGTTCTATAACGTGGTTTGTCATCATTCAGAACTAAAACATTAATATGGGTGCCGTCCAGCGCACCGAGACAACCCTGAGTTGAACAAATCAAAGGTTACACTTTATTATTTGGTAAGCAAAAAATCATATAACCAAATTGGATATTACAGCAAAATAGACACTTGTGCCTATATTACCTTAAACCACTTCCAACGGTTGTCGGTGCAATCATCCGGCATAGGTGCCGGCTTCGAAAGGAGTACAGGATGAAGGCTAAGTACAGCAGCAAGTAACCTTGTGTACATAATACGATACAGTTCCACCTGAACGCCAAAACGTAGTCCCAACAACTCGATTCTTCTGATGGTGTGCCAATACAAATACAAATATTGTCGTTTGCTCCTCGACACCGAAGAATTTACCTACTGTCAGCCCCCCCCATCTGAGAAAGTAAACGACACAACCTACCAAACGTGTTACGGTCCATGCGTAGATTGGATACACAAGCAGAATTTGTGACGTACAGTAGCCGGTTTAAGTACTTCAATTGGGCAGGGATCTTCTTGAGCACGCTGTGTCGCCGAGCGTGCTCAACAATCTGACGCCTCTCACGTCTACACCGGGCACAGATGTAACGATGTAAAAATGTTGTGGTTTGTTCACGATAAAGGAGCATAATGTCCTCGAGCAACAAGCATAGTTGCGCTGATTTGGTGGTGTAAAGACTCATCGGTCAATTTGGATATTGGCCTTAACTAGATAA
The DNA here is from genome assembly GCF_004379255.2 of Salvia splendens. Taxonomy (NCBI): domain Eukaryota; kingdom Viridiplantae; phylum Streptophyta; class Magnoliopsida; order Lamiales; family Lamiaceae; genus Salvia; species Salvia splendens. Next base: position 18,434,324 of record NC_056052.1, read on the forward strand.
CAAGGTATGAGTAAATTTTAGGCTTATCAACACAACAACATAATACAATGGCACCCAAAATAAAGATAATCGTGGTCTCTGGAATAAGTTGCATTCCAAAACTGAAATTTCAGATCTCAACAAAGTGGGGCTGGGTATTATCCCAAACAGAGAGAAGAAAAGAACATATTTTTGGCAAGAAAAATAATAACCGAGCAAATATAAATCATGAATTTTTGGAAAAATTGCGTACCTAGGATTACAGAGGACGAGATCAGGAGCACGATGACGATGTCTAGCCTCTGATTCTGTAACTTTCCCGATTCTTGATCCTGAGATATGTCTCAGAAAAAAAAAACCCAAAAAATATGGTGGGTGTTAAGATCAATTCGAGCCAATTATCCGTGTGTGTAAATTGCAAGGAATAGCCGACAACCGGTATACCTGTGGTGATGGGGGAAAGTAAGCAACAGAAATTTTCAGTACATCCCCAAATTAGACCTGAGCTCTGCCGCGGAATCGATTTCTGCAAATCTAGGGTTGGGTCGACATTTTTTTGTAAACGGGGAAAATGATGAGGGCTCTCTCTTTTTTGGGGTTGATTTAAAATCGCAGGGGCAAAATGGTAATCTTCAAGTCATTTTTGGATCCGAATTTCTAGGCAAGAAAAATAAAGCAGCTCCTTTGGCCGTTTAGAATTAGACGTATTTCAGAATCAAACAGTGCGGACCCGAATTTGTTCAGCGGGCTTCAGTATGTTAAATCATGTAACTTGAATAGCCACCAAAACCAAGAAATAAGCCCATATCTCCTCATTCCATGAAACTTGAACAGACCCTAAGTTTATTTATAATTTCTTCCCTTATATCCCTTATATAGGAGTGATTTAAAAAAAACCTTAAAACATGTGAATTTTGTGTTTATAACCTACTCCTTAAAACATTTGAATTCTTTTTTATTCTTCTCATCGCAACTCCATTTAACCATTTTCCTAGCAAACACAAACAATTGCCGTCTCTTTCTGTCTATTATATTTTCCAACCATGAGAGCTGCAGTGGTAACCGTTGAATCCATGTTTGTTTCCAACAAAATCAAATGAAAATAATGTTGGGCTGGTCCCATTATGTGGGAGCCCAACTCAAGTTGGCCCAAATAAATGGGCATTTTTATAATGCTAATTAGTGTGTGTGTGTGTTTAATTAGAAATTGACACCACATCTTTTGATTTGGGTGAATCACAAAAATTGAAACGGTGGTGCAGAGAAAAGAAGGAGAGGGTCAGCTGCTGTTATCATCAATTCAGAGTCAAAATTGAGAGATTGAGTGGCAACGTGTAACTCCATTTTGTGAAAGGTGAGTGCAGATTTTCAGCTTGGTGCAGTTCTGTTCGAGGCTTCGATCGGGTATTCATCCGTGGTTTGATTGAGCTGAAATTCGGACAGTGGGTAGTCGACTTGAAGATCTTGATATTGTACGGTGGGATTGTTGATCCGTGAACAGTAAGGTCAGATTTTCTGGTGTCGAAGTCAGCCCCTGTTTTGGTGATTTTCTTATCTTGTTTTGGGTATTTTGCTTAAGATTGTTTTATCAACCTAGTTGGAGTTCATACTTGTTGTAGAGGTTGGATATTTGATCTTGTAGCAAAAACATATTATAGTGGAGTTTTTGAGTGGACTCTCAAGTCCCGTGGTTTTTCCCTTTTGCTTTGAAAGGGTTTTCCACGTAAAAATCGTTGTCTCAGTTTATATTTCTGCTGATTGTTTGTCTTTGATATTATCGTGTCATATTGTGTTTGAAATAATTATCGGACTTGTGTTATTGGGAGAGAAAGAACACCGTTTGTGCTTCCGCAGGCTTTGGTTGTTTGGTTTCTTCCCAGCAAACTGGTATCCGGAGCTACGGTTATTTTGTTCGGTAATTATGGAAATTAGCACAAGCAGAATGATTATGTTGAATGGCACAAATTATCAACTGTGGCGAAATAAGATGAAGGATTTGCTTTTTATGAAAGCTTTGCATCTTCCAGTTTTTGCTACTAAAAAACCTGAGTCTAAAAGTGATGAAGAATGGGAGTTTGAACATCATCAAGTGTGTGTCTTTATTCGACAATTTGTTGAAGAGAATGTTTATCACGACGTTGATCAAGAGACACACTATGGGATAAGCTTGAAAATTCGTATGCTTCCAAGTCAGGCAACAACAAATTATTCTTACTTAAGAAGATGATGATGTTGAGATACAAAGATGGAACATCTATAGCTGATCATGTGAGTGAGTTTCAGAGTTCATTAACTCAATTACTCGGCATGGGGGTCACAATGTGTTGTTAGGGTCGCGGGGCGTCACATTAGATGATGAGATTGTAGGACTTTGGTTGCTTGCTACTCTACCGGATTCTTGGGAAACTCTAAGGATTTCACTTATTAATCAGCTCCCAGTGGTATTGTGACTTTGGAAATCGCCAAGAATGGAGTGTTAAATGAAGAGGTGAGAAGACGGTCGCAGGGTTCTTCATCGCAGTCAGAGGTTTTGGTTACCGAAGATAGGGGGAGAAGCAAAAATAAAGGCAAAAAGGGCAGAGATAAAAGTCGTAGCAAATCAAAATCAAGATACAAGAATATTGAATGTTATCATTGTGGTAGGCCTGGCCATATTAAGAAAAACTGCTTCAAGTGGAAGAAAGAAAACAAAGCTGGCCGAGATAAATCAGAAAGAAAAGAAGATGAGAAATCTGATTGTGTTGCTACTACTACTTCTGATGATGATTTGCTAGTTGTTTGTGATAAAAATGTGATCAGCCTAGCGTACGACGAGACGAGTTGGGTGATTGATACCGGTGCTTCACTTCATGTCACGTCAAAGAAGGAGTTCTTCACATCTTATACTTCAGGTGATTTTGGAGTATTAAAGATGGGCAATGATGGTTTAGTGAAGGTTGTTGGCACAGGAGATGTTTGCTTAATTACTAATAATGGAACAAAGTTTACACTCAGAGATGTCAGGCATGCACCGGATATTCGTTTGAATTTGATTTCTGCAGGAAAGCTAGATGACGAGGGATTCTGTAATACATTCAGTGAAGGGCAGTAGAAATTGACTAAAGGTTCTTTAGTTGTGGCTCGAGGAACTAAGAATGCGAATTTGTACTTGATGCAAGCTTCGACTTCAAGTACCAATGTAAATGTGACAGAGAATGATAGTTCAACTGAGTTATGGCACAGAAGACTTAGTCACATAAGTGAGAATGGCCTTAATTGTCTAGCTAAAAGGAACTTACTTTCGGGTTTGAAGAGTACTATACTGCAGAATTGTGCTCATTGTGTTGCAGGAAAACAGAGAAGAGTTTCATTCAAGCGTCACCCTCCGTCGAGAAAGTCTGAGCTGCTAGAGTTGGTTCACTCCGATGTTTGTGGTCCATTGAAGGTAAGATCACATGGTGGTGCACTTTATTTTGTTACTTTTATTGACGATTGTTCTAGAAAACTTTGGGTCTATGTTTTGAAAACAAAAGACCAAGTTCTTGATGTGTTCAAACAGTTTCAAGCTTCAGTTGAAAGGCAAACAGGAAAGAAGCTGAAGTGCATCCGTACTGATAATGGTGGTGAATATTGTGGACCTTTTGATGATTATTGTCGTGTGCAGGGAATCAGACATCAAAAGACACCACCGAAAACTCCACAACTGAATGGATTGGCTGAACGAATGAATCGGACACTGATTGAGAGAGTTAGATGTTTGCTTTATGATGCAAAGTTGCCCAGAAGCTTTTGGGCAGAAGCTCTGTCTACTGTAGCACATGTGATTAATCTTTCTCCTAGTGTTCCTTTGCAAGGTGATGTACCAGACAAGGTTTGGTTTGGTAAAGACGTGTCATATGATCACCTCCGTGTGTTCGGCTGTAAAACATTTGTTCATATTCCTAAGGATGAGAGATCTAAGTTAGATGCCAAGACTCGACAATGCATCTTTATTGGTTATGGTCAAGATGAATTTGGGTATAGACTTTATGATCCAGTTAAAAGAAAGCTGATAAGAAGTCGGGATGTGATGTTCATTGAGGATCAAACCGTTGATAATATTGACAAGGCGGAGAAAAAGGATCCAAAAGAAAGTAGTAACTTGACTGACATGGATCACGTCTCTCTAGGTCATTTGCCAGATCCTGTTCAGGATCACGTGCAAGATGACATTGTTGATGACCAGCAAGGTATAGATGATGTTGATGCTCCTATGGATGATGATGAGAATGATCAACACCAAGCACCTATAGCTCCACCAACAGTTCCACTTCGGAGGTCTATTAGAGATCGACGTTCTAATATAAAGTATACTTCTGAAGAGTATGTTCTTTTAACTGATGGGGGAGAACCTGAATGTTATGATGAGGCTATGGAAAATGAATGCAAAGATAAGTGGGTTGAGGCTATGAAAGATGAACTTCAATCCTTGTATGACAACCATACCTTTGAGTTGGTGAAACTTCCTAAGGGTAAACGAGCTTTGAAAAATCGGTGGGTTTACAGGTTAAAACAAGAGGAAAATTCTGCAGCTCCACGATACAAAGCCAGATTGGTCGTCAAAGGTTATAGTCAGAAGAAGGGGATTGATTTTGAAGAAATATTTTCTCCGGATGTAAAGATGTCTTCTATCAGAACTGTTTTGAGTTTGGCAACTTATTTTGATTTAGAGGTTGAACAGATGGATGTAAAAACCGCTTTTTTTCATAGAGATTTGGAGAAAGAGCTTTACATGGAGCAACCAGAGGGTTTCATTGTACAAGGAAAAGAAGATTATGTGTGTAGATTGAAGAAGAGTTTGTACGGTCTTAAGCAAGCTTCCCGCCAATGGTATAAGAAGTTTGAGTTTGTTATGGAGGAGCATGGATATAAGAAAACTACTTCTGATCATTGTGTTTTTGTTAAGAAATTCTCTGATGATTTTATTATTCTATTGCTCTATGTTGATGATATACTTATTTTTGACCGCAATACTTCTAGAATTGATGTGTTGAAGAAGGAATTGAGTAAGTCCTTTGCAATGAAGGACTTGGGGCCGGCAAAGCAGATTCTTGGCATGCAATTGACATGTGACAGAAATGCCAAGAAATTATGGTTATCACAGGTGAGGTACATTGAAAAGGTACTTCAAAGGTTTAGTATGGATAAAGCTAAACCAGTGAGCACTCCTCTTGCTCCACATTTTAGGTTGAGCGTGAACCAAAGTCCCTCCACAGATAAAGAGAAGGAAGAGATGCAGAAAGTTCCATATTCTTCAGCCGTGGGTAGTTTGATGTATGCGTTGGTATGCACGAGACCGGACTTGGCCTTTTCTGTTGGTGCAGTTAGTCGGTTTCTTTCTAATCCGGGCAAGGAGCATTGGAATGCAGTGAAGTGGATTATGAGATATCTTCGTGGAACTTCTAACTTGAGACTATGTTTCGGCATTGAAAAACCTGTTCTAGTTGGTTATACAGATGCAGATATGGCTGGAGATATTGACTCAAGAAGATCTACTTCAGGTTACTTGATTACTTGTGCAGGGGGAGCTGTGTCATGGCAATCTAAGTTGCAAAAGTGTGTTGCTTTGTCTACTACTGAGTCAGAGTTCATTGCGGTGACCGAAGCATGCAAGGAGTTGCTTTGGATGAAGAAGTTTATGCAAGAGCTCGACTTTTCTCAAGAAAGGTATGTCTTGTTTTGTGATAGCCAAAGTGCAATTCATCTCGGTAAAAATTCGACCTTTCATTCAAGATCGAAACATATTGATGTGAGATATCATTGGATACGAGAAGTTCTTGAGGCTAAATTGTTAAAGCTTGAGAAGATTCACACTGATGATAATGGTGCAGATATGTTCACCAAATCTTTACCGAGAGGGAAGTTTGAAGTTTGTCGCTCGATCGCCGGGATGGCGGTCTCCTCCACATAATGGGAGGGGGAGATTTGTTGGGCTGGTCCCATTATGTGGGAGCCCAACTCAAGTTGGCCCAAATAAATGGGCATTTTTTTAATGCTAATTAGTGTGTGTGTGTTTAATTAGAAATTGACACCACATCTTTTGATTTGGGTGAATCACAAAAACTGAAACGGTGGTGCAGAGAAAAGAAGGAGAGGGTCAGCTGCTGTTATCATCAATTCAGAGTCAAAATTGAGAGATTGAGTGGCAACGTGTAACTCCATTTTGTGAAAGGTGAGTGCAGATTTTCAGCTTGGTGCAGTTCTGTTCGAGGCTTCGATCGGGTATTCATCCGTGGTTTGATTGAGCTGAAATTCGGACAGTGGGTAGTCGACTTGAAGATCTTGATATTGTACGGTGGGATTGTTGATCCGTGAACAGTAAGGTCAGATTTTCTGGTGTCGAAGTCAGCCCCTGTTTTGGTGATTTTCTTATCTTGTTTTGGGTATTTTGCTTAAGATTGTTTTATCAACCTAGTTGGAGTTCATACTTGTTGTAGAGGTTGGATATTTGATCTTGTAGCAAAAACATATTATAGTGGAGTTTTTGAGTGGACTCTCAAGTCCCGTGGTTTTTCCCTTTTGCTTTGAAAGGGTTTTCCACGTAAAAATCGTTGTCTCAGTTTATATTTCTGCTGATTGTTTGTCTTTGATATTATCGTGCCATATTGTGTTTGAAATAATTATCGGACTTGTGTTATTGGGTGAGAAAGAACACCGTTTATGCTTCCGCAGGCTTTGGTTGTTTGGTTTCTTCCCAGCAAATAACAATGATAATACTAAGGGCTGCATATCATAAAATGGCCTAAGAGCATGAGGACCAAATCATATTCGAGGCTAAAACATAGTGTAGTATAATAATCCAAGCATTGTAGGTAGCACGCATGATTTAAATGATAAGGTGTGAAATGGGAAATTTGCACTATCCAAATATTTCACCATAATTATTAGCCCCTAAGATAAACACTTATTCCACAAAATAAGATAACACGTGTTGCAGTCCCAATGACCCACACCTATCAGAAACAGGAGAACCGTTGGATCTAGCAAATATAGCAGTAGCTAAAAATGCTAAAAATAAATACTACAGTTTGTAAACAATAGAGCTACTCCGCATTGTATTTGAGCGAGCAACACATCTGTCAATTTCCAGCCCAACCAATATCATACCATAATCACTTCATTTCCCCCACTTCCTCTCTCTAATTTTGGAGCTCAGTTTGGGTGTAGCACAAATTTAAAGGACATGAATGCCTCCGACCTCAAACTGCTGGATTTCTCGCTGAGGCTGTTTGTTATCCCTTTCAACATTGCTTCCATTTGGATTGCCATCAACAACAGTCAGGATAACTCCGACTATGGTAAATTGGAGTTCCATGACTTCGTCGGCCTCAAGTAACACCCCTCTCTCTCTCTCTCTCTCTGTAGATTTTCATTATTAATGATTAATTGGTGCAGGTATATGGTTTGCGTGAGTGCAATTGCTGCTGTCTATGCTTTGTTTGCTGCTGTTTCTTCATATCTCAGATGCTTGCTCACTAAAGCCTGGCTTTTCTTCTTTACTGATCAGGTTTTCTTTCCCCTCTTTTAATTGGAAATTTTTGGTGTTCTGTTTTAATAATATTTGAGATTAATTGAGTATTGAGATATGAAATTGAGTTGATTTCATATGTAATTATTGCTTGAGCTGGGAATGATAGGATTCAGATTGGCATTGTATACTTATTAGGTTTTAATGCTACTGCTTTTGGTATATACACTACACTACTCAGAGAGAGAGTAGTTGAGTTGAGTCATATTCGTATTTAGGTTATTCCGAATCTGTTTTCTTTTATGATGAAAACTAAATTATCTCTTTCCTACCGTATTTTATTCTAAACTTAACTTCTAAAAACTCATTTGTGGAATGAAGTTTTCAAATAAATACTTCTAAAAAGTATGAACAGTTCCTTTTTAAATCTGTCTAACTATGAATATTCTAATTTTGAAAAGTTTTTTCTGTTTAAAGATGAATATTAAAATTCATGTCTTACTTTACCAAATGCAATATGCATTGATATTAAAATTCATGTAGAACCAAATAATCATATTTTTCAGTTACGGAAAGTGTAAGTGTCAGAAAGTTTGTATGATAGTCAATCTTATTTAAGTGCACGGCGCATGATAAGTGTCGATTGGTTGAGGCAATAAATTCTCTCAACCAAGTCCAATTCAATTCCCATCTTCCTAATTGGGGAATCTTGAATATATAGTTGGAAACTCATTAATATCTTCCAAAACATGTCCTAATTAATGGGAGTGCATTAATTGCTCTTGCTTCAATTTTCAACACCCCCTTTCTATTTTATTTCCATTACATTCATTTACTCAAATCATATCATAAAAGCCATGAATTTTATATGATGGAGCAGGTGCTGGCATACTTAATGGTGACATCAATGGCAGCATTGGTGGAGTTTCTATACTTGGCCTACAATGGTGATCAAATGGTGTCATGGAGTTCAGGCTGTGTATCTTATGGAAAATTCTGTAGCAGATTGAAGATAGCATTGATTCTTCATGTAATTGCTGTCTGTTGTTTCCTAGTTTTGGCACTCATTTCTGCTTACAGGTTGTTTAGAAGATTTGACCCACCTTATGTTCCTTCTAAAGACCCCCAACAAGATACGACTTAATTAATTCACCTACTAATGCTGTTTTCTCAGACTTCCCTATCTATCTATTTTTTTCCACTATTGCGTGACACTGTATAAAATTTATTTTTTCTGTGTTCACTTTTATTTTGTTTTTACATTAATATGCACATGCGTTCTTTGATTAATGAGATTGTATTAACAGTGACGGTGTAGAAATCATGGTATTAAATATGCCCGGTCAATGGATTTTGACCAAATAATAAATGTGACGAGACATTTAATTTTGTGAAATTAAATGACATAGCGTCGATCTACATTTTACGTAGATAAATGTAGTATATTCACTTTCTCAAATCCGATTTCCGGTGAGTGAGAAATAGTGGATTAAAGTTGGGCATAATTAACTTTTAATTAAAAGCTTGGAGTTGGAGCTTAGGGAATAATTAACTAGTGTTAATTATCCCACATTGGAGGATTAACACATCTTTTAATGTGTATAAATTAAGTGACTTTATGTTACTTAATAATTATAGTGGACCAAGATGGGTGAAAGAGCCCACACGCGCGCACACGCGCGCGCCGCCGCCGCCCGCCCGCCCGCCCGAGCCCGTGCTCGTGCACGCGCTCGCGGGCCCGATCCCGATCCCGATCTTGGACTTGGCAATTGGTCTTTGGGTGGTCTTTGGGCTTGGGGCTTGGCTCAAACTATTCTTTTTGGACCACCGCCGAGTCAGCAATCCAAGTGGCTTGACACGTCGTCAAGCGAGGCACAGTCACGGCAGTCACGTGAGAAATCCACACGCTCCACATGCGAAAGGCACACGCCTGCCACACGCTCGTAACCGACGTCGGTTACGAATCTGCCATGATGAGCCTTCATGGCTCGGTTGACCCTGCATGGTGGCTTGGCCTATAAATAGGTTGTATTACGCCCGGCTTTTATCTCTTGTAATCAGTAGAACCAACAATCGCAAGATGAGATAACTTGCTTTTGAAGGGTTTTTGACCTCTAAACTGAACTTAAAATTTCGAAACTTAATACACCTTTGCTGGAGATGTCGACGGAATCCAACACCACCGCTGCCGCCACCACCGCCGTCATTCCTTCAACCATGGCGACCACTGGACCTGTCAACACGTCGTCGATTCCGACGATGATGCCCACTCCCGGGCGCTATCCTTCTTCCTCAACAACCCCTTGGGAGTTCGTTAACTCCCTTGGGCTCACTGGTGGATCCACTTCGAGTGGGTCGGTTGGTTCCACTTTTAGTGGTTCCTTCGGGTCCTTTAATGGATCGAGTGCTGGGGCCTTCGGGTCTCACACGGGTGTTGGGGCCTTCGGGTCTCACACGAATGCTGGGGCCTTCGGGTCTCATGCGGGTGCTAGTCCCTTCGGGGCTGGTACGACCATGGCGGGCTCTATGCCCAACATGAATGGTGGGGGCTCTATGCCCAACCATGTTGTTGGCTCCTTCGGGGGCAACGGAATTGGTTCATTCCAAGGACCAAGTGCGGCACCTATGGCACCAAGAATGATGCCACCTGCCGAGAAGCCACCAAAGTTTGGAGGATCTGACTTCAAGCGGTGGTACCAGAAGATGTTGTTCTACTTGACAACATTGGGCGTCGCCAACTTCCTCACGGAGAACGAGCCGCCCGCGCCAAGCGACCAAGAGACTAGGCTCGAAGTCATGGCGGACTATGAAGCTTGGAGAAAAGGGGATTATCTATGTAAAAATTTTATTTTAAGTGCATTAGATGATAGCCTCTATAATGTATACTCCAATGTAACCACATCTAAACAAATGTGGGAAAACCTAGAAAAGAAGTATAGCATAGATAATGCTGCAGGGACGGAACAAGTTGTAGCATCCAAGTTTATGGACTACAAAATGGTCGACTCTCGACCCGTCATGGAGCAAGTCCAAGAGCTCCAAATGATCATCCACTCATTAGTGGCTGAAGGGATGACCTTGCCCGATAAGTTCCTAAGGTGCACGATCATTGACAAGCTCCCTCCAAGTTGGAAGGACTTCAAGAGTTATCTCAAGCACAAGCGAAAGCAGATGACCCTTGAAGACTTGATCGTGAAGTTGCGCATTGAGGCCGACGTGCGCAAAAGTGATCAAAAGGCTAAGGGCTTCACCCCAAATGAAGCCAAAGCCAACCTGTTGGAGCGGGGCGGTCCCTCCAACAAACACCCTCGCCCAAACCGTCCAAACGACAAAGGGAAGGGAAAGCAGCCTTCAAAGAAGTTTGAAGGCGACTGCTACAAATGTGGCAAACCAGACCACTTTGCTAAAGACTGCCGCAGCAAGAAGAAGAAGCCGGCTGCCCACGTCGTTGAGAAGGAGTTCAAGGACTGGGATGAGAACGACCTCATTGCTGTGGTCACTGAAGAGGTCAACCTTGTTAACAACAACAAGGGTGGCTAGTATATTGATACCGGCGCTACTGCACATGTTTGCGCAGATAGGAGTATGTTCTCCACCTACAACAACGTTGAAGGGAGAAAGATAAACATGGGGAATCAAGCCTCGTCTGAAATCCTCGGAGTTGGTGATGTAATCCTCAAGATGACGTCTGGCGTCTCAATCACCTTGAAGGATGCGTTGCACGTTCCGGACATCCGGAAGAACCTAGTTTCAGGATCAATACTAGTGAATAAGGGTTTTAAACTTGTATTTGAATCCGATAGGTTTGCATTGTATAAGTTTGGGAAGTCCCTCGGAAAAGGTTATGTAACCGACGGACTTTTCAAGCTTAGTGTAGCAACACTGCGTGTTCCAAAGCCACTGGCTAATAAGAATAAAGCATCAACTTCCTCTTATTTGATTGAGTCTTCAAATTTGTGGCATTGTAGATTGGGACATGTGAATTCAAAAGCTATTAAAAGATTAGTGAATTTAGATTTACTAAAGGCTAATGAATTGGATACCCAAGATAAATGTGAAATTTGTCTTGAAGCAAAAATGACTAAGTTGCCGTTTCACTCGGTTGAACGAAGCACAAAAACCCTTAAATTAATTCACACGGACGTGTGTGATTTAAAGATGGTGCAAACAAGAGGTGGTAAAAAGTACTTTATCACTTTCATAGATGATTACACAAGGTATTGCTACATTTATCTTTTAAGAAGTAAAGATGAAGCAATAGAAGCGTTCAAAAATTATAAGAACGAAGTTGAGAATCAACTTGGTTGTAAAATCAAAATGATTCGAAGCGATAGAGGAGGCGAATATGTAGCCCCGTTTGAGGAGTTATGCAACGCAAGTGGTATAATTCATCAAACAACTGCTCCATATTCACCACAATCTAATGGTGTTGCAGAACGCAAAAATTGAACTCTAAAAGAGATGATGAATGCACTGCTTCTAACTTCAGGATTACCACATAACATGTGGGGGGAAGCTGTTTTGACAGCCAACTATATCTTGAATAAGATCCCTCTCAAAGGAAAAGATGTCACTCCTTATGAGTTGTGGAAGGGAAGGAAGCCATCCTACAAATACCTCAAAGTGTGGGGGTGTTTGGCAAAGGTGATGGTTCCTCCGCCCAAAGAAGTTACAATCGGACCTAAGACGGTTGATTGCATCTTCATTGGATATGCACTTAACAGTAGTGCATATCGATTTGTTGTTCACAAGTCTGAAATATCGACTATCACAGTAGGAACAACAATTGAGTCGAGGAATGCTGTATTTCTCGAAAATACATTTCCTTGCAAAGACAAGGAAAAAGTCTCAACCAATTCTGAGACAAGAATTGAAGAAGCCACTAGTTCTAAACAAGTGGAAGAAGAAGCCACTAGTTCTAAATCAGCAGATGCGGAACCTGAATCGCGCAAGCGTGCAAGGCCCGATCCAAAAGATACAGTACTAAGACGTGGTAATAGAGTCAGAACACCAAAAACTTTTGGTCCTGACTACATTGCTTTCATGTTGGATGAAGAACCAACATTGATAAAAGTAGCCTTTGCTGGCCCAGACGGGCTGCATTGGAGAGAAGCTGTTCAAAGCGAAATTGATTCAATTTTTGGTAAACCACACATGGGTGTTGGTTGATTTGCCCGAAGGTGCTAAACCTTTAGGATGCAAATGAGTTCTTAAAAGAAAGTTTAAGGCCGATGGAACAGTTGATAAGTATAAAGTCCGATTAGTAGTAAAGGGTTTTAAACAAAAGGAAGGACATGACTTCTTCGATACCTATTCACCTGTAACAAGGATTACATCTATACGAGTGCTTCTCGCTATTGCTGCATTGCACAATCTTGAGATTCATTAAATGGATGTAAAGACCGCGTTTCTAAATGGTGAACTAGAAGATGAAATCTATATGGAACAACCCGAAGGGTTTGTAGTACCTGGACAAGAGAAAAAGGTATGCAAGCTCGTAAAGTCCCTATATGGATTGAAACAAGCGCCATTGCAATGGCACTTGAAGTTTGATAATGTGATGTTATCAAATGGGTTTAAAATCAACGAGTGCGACAAATGTGTCTACATCAAGAGCACTAATAACGGTCATGTTATAGTGTGTCTCTACGTTGATGATATGTTAATCTTGGGTAGCAACACTCAAGTAATTAACGATACAAAGGCCATGTTAAAGAGAAACTTTGACATGAAAGACATGAGTCTAGCCGATGTAATTCTTGGAATGAAGATTCTAAGAACGAATGATGGAATCATCTTAACACAATCACATTATGTTGAGAAGATATTGAATAAATTCAAAGCCTATGATGGCGCGCCGGTTAAGACTCCAATTGAACTCGACGTTCACTTGAGCAAGAACAAAGGCGAGCCCGTTGCTCAAGAAGAGTATGCACGGGTCATCGGGTGCATTATGTACTTGACTAATTGCACTCGACCTGACATCGCTTGTGCCGTGAACAAGTTGAGTCGTTACACGAGCAATCCAAGCAAAGAGCATTGGAGAGCTCTTGTAAGGGTTTTGAGATATTTAAAACACACTCAAAATCTTGGGCTACACTTCTCGAGACCCCCCGGTACTTGAAGGGTACTGTGATGCCAATTGGATATCCGATAATAGAGACTCACTTTCAACAAGTGGATATGTCTTTACTATTGGGGGTGGTGTTGTATCGTGGAAATCCACAAAACAGACCTGTATAGCCCGATCAACAATGGAATCGGAGTTCATTGCCTTGGATAAGGCTGGTGAGGAAGCCGAGTGGCTTAAGAACTTCCTTAAAGACATTCCATGTTGGTCTAAGCCAGTGCCACCAGTGTTGATCCACTGCGATAGCCAAGCAGCTATTGGAAGGGCAAACAATGGCTTCTATAACGGTAATTGTAACACCCCGACTTTTTCTACTCTTTTTATTGTGTTCTTGAAAGGACCGTCGTTTGTACACTTGAAAATTTTTTCGACCTTGTTTCTTTTGTCGAGAGAATAATTTTACAATTTGGCTTTGGGCTATTAATTTTAAGAGTGTTGGGTCATCCAAATTTTCTTATTCTTTAACCAACTTAGCCAAACTCTACAATTTACATGTTGGGCCCAATTTCATCAAAGAACTTTAAGTTTCCAAGCCAATTCATTTTATTTGGAAACCACACTTTGAAGCCCAAGTTTTTTTTTCTTCTTCTTTCGTTCTTTCTTCTTCTTTCTTCCCATGACCGACGGTTTTCTTCATCCCCCCATGATCGACGGTTTTCTTCCACTCCCCACTTCCTCATCATTACCTACACCCTCCCCAAGCCCTCTAGCACCACTCACTACTTTCATTTGGCAAAAAAAAAGAGAGAAGAGTGAGGCAGCGGCGATGAGGAAGAGAAATGGCGACGTTAGAAGCGTGAGGGCTCCGGTTCAATCGAACGCAGCAACGTCAGTTCAGCGGCAACGATCCAGCAGTGGCGACGAACAGTGGCCCCCTTGCTGCGTTTTGAAAACTGAAACGAAAGAACATATTTTTTGAAGGAGAACTTATCTTTCGGGGCGGTTCGGAGTTGGTTCGGGGCTGTTCGGAGATGTTTCAGGGGCTGCCGTGTCGTTTCGAGGTTGAATCGGTGAGGAACGATGGCTGTCCGAACAGCAAACAGACAATGCAGTGGCTAGTGGCGAATGACGGCGACGCTGCGAGACCTTCGACTGCACAGCAGCGACGACGCAGCAGCGCCGAGCGTCTGTGGTGGACACGGGTGACGAATCGGAGTCAGCAGCGGCGACGTCGGCGGCGAACAGGCTGACCAACGGGCAGTAGCCGACGACGACCGATCTGGACCGTGAGTTGCAGAGTTTACAGTGATGGAACAAAACGAATTGATAGAGAGATGAGTGATGGTGGTCGAAAGAGGAAAGGGAGCGACGGCGGAGCAGCAACGTTCGTACAGCAGCGTCTCCCGGCTCTGTGCAGCAGCCAACAACAGCAACAACGTGCAGCAACGGGCCGAACAGCGATGGCACCGCTCGTCTGCTCGACGAATTCCGAACAGTGAAACATCGCAAGTGAATCGTGATCGCAAGGGAAAGAAATTGTTTTCGGTTTAAGCACTCGAGGTGGGCTTTTCTACCCTACTATTTTGTGGGTTATCTTTAATACGGACTCTGTTCCGGAAATGTTTATGGAGATGAACTGTTTGTCTTGCCAACTGTTTTGTTTTGAAACCTATCTGAAGTGGTTTACCACATATGTTTAATCGAATTCGGGTCTGTTGGGCTGCGAACCCTCAGGCTAGTGTACACGAGATCGGGAGCCATCTGAGAGCAAGTTGGCCGGTCTAGTTGACCTGGGGTGTGGCCACGCCCCTTGTCACCCGTTGGATCAGATAGTGTATCATGGTGGGAATAAGGGTGGCAATATCTGAAAATGACTGCGCAGTCGAATTTATGAAATATGTTTTAGTGTACTTGGGTTATTTTCTTACACTTAAAACCCCAAGGTTACACTGATATGGCATGACAAACTATGTTTTTGGCGTGTGTCCACTGAGTGCAATAAGTACTCAGCCCTGCATATTGTTTTTCTTAATGTGCAGATTGAGCGGTGACGAGCGCGGTGGGTGTTGAGCATAAAAGTGAGGAATGTCTACCAAATGTCAAGAATATGTTGTGTCTTCATACATAGCATTATTCTACTCTCGAAATGCTTCCGCTAAATATTGTTTCTTTTGCCAAGTATTGTTAAGATAATATTTGTTTCGAGTTGTTGATTGTTGAGATACTCTGATTTTATTCGAGCTATCCCCATTTGTTTCGGGCTATGGTCGAGTTGTGTTGTTTTCCCCTTTCTTCCCCGCTTCTTTAATCCTCCCCTAGTCGCGATCAACCGTGTTTTCTATCCTTAGAAAATGCGGGCGTGACAGAGTGGTATCAGAGCCAGGTTTTTCCTTCCGCTCTGGACCGAGAGTCTCTTATTCAATCTAGTCTAGACTCGTTTCGCTAGACTAAAATAATAATGATAATGATAATTATGCATTGAAGGCTCAACATCCCGACTCGTCACACTCAACCGAGAAAAAGGTAAGATGTTTTATGAGAAAGTTTTGAAGAAAGGAAGACGAGAAAATTTTTGAGAAAGAAAGATGAGAATGTGTTCGAGAAAGAAAGATGATGAAGTTGTGAAGAGGAACGATGGATTGTTTGTTTTACATGAAAGATGAAAGTGGATGTTCAAGTATGTTTTGAGTTTTGAGTCAAAACTTTTACTTAAAGTTGAAAGTGAGATGTGAAAATTTTGAGGGAAGTGTGAGAGTTGAAGAAAATTTATTTCAAAAGTTTTGAATGTCAATGTGAAGTGTGAAAGTGTTTTGCTTAAGGATGTGAAAATGTTGTGTGCCATAATTGTTATCTTGAGGTAGAAATTTCGTTAAATGTGATAGTTGTTGATGTATGAGATAATGAAATGTGTTGCGACCTTAGAGTGCCTAAGGCGTAGGCCTAGTTGACCGCGCAAATAATAGTTGAAAACTTTACCATTGCTTTCCCGAGCAATGAAACGAACGAGAATCTGAAAGTTTGGGGTGAACCCCTAAATTGATCGAGGCACGACGAGACAAGGAGATCGAGAGTGCGAATGGAGGCCGGTGGACCATGAAACTTTTTCTTGGAATTGCGTGAAACTTTGGAGCAAGCTAGGTGCGAACCATTCGAAGGACGTAAGCAAATTTCGGGACGAAATTTTTGTTAAGGTGGGTAGATTGTAACACCCCGACTTTTTCTACTCTTTTTATTGTGTTCTTGAAAGGACCGTCGTTTGTACACTTGAAAATTTTTTCGACCTTGTTTCTTTTGTCGAGAGAATAATTTTACAATTTGGCTTTGGGCTATTAATTTTAAGAGTGTTGGGTCATCCAAATTTTCTTATTCTTTAACCAACTTAGCCAAACTCTACAATTTACATGTTGGGCCCAATTTCATCAAAGAACTTTAAGTTTCCAAGCCAATTCATTTTATTTGGAAACCACACTTTGAAGCCCAAGTTTTTTTTTCTTCTTCTTTCGTTCTTTCTTCTTCTTTCTTCCCATGACCGACGGTTTTCTTCATCCCCCCATGATCGACGGTTTTCTTCCACTCCCCACTTCCTCATCATTACCTACACCCTCCCCAAGCCCTCTAGCACCACTCACTACTTTCATTTGGCAAAAAAAAAAGAGAGAAGAGTGAGGCAGCGGCGATGAGGAAGAGAAATGGCGACGTTAGAAGCGTGAGGGCTCCGGTTCAATCGAACGCAGCAACGTCAGTTCAGCGGCAACGATCCAGCAGTGGCGACGAACAGTGGCCCCCTTGCTGCGTTTTGAAAACTGAAACGAAAGAACATATTTTTTGAAGGAGAACTTATCTTTCGGGGCGGTTCGGAGTTGGTTCGGGGCTGTTCGGAGATGTTTCAGGGGCTGCCGTGTCGTTTCGAGGTTGAATCGGTGAGGAACGATGGCTGTCCGAACAGCAAACAGACAATGCAGTGGCTAGTGGCGAATGACGGCGACGCTGCGAGACCTTCGACTGCACAGCAGCGACGACGCAGCAGCGCCGAGCGTCTGTGGTGGACACGGGTGACGAATCGGAGTCAGCAGCGGCGACGTCGGTGGCGAACAGGCTGACCAACGGGCAGTAGCCGACGACGACCGATCTGGACCGTGAGTTGCAGAGTTTACAGTGATGGAACAAAACGAATTGATAGAGAGATGAGTGATGGTGGTCGAAAGAGGAAAGGGAGCGACGGCGGAGCAGCAACGTTCGTACAGCAGCGTCTCCCGGCTCTGTGCAGCAGCCAACAACAGCAACAACGTGCAGCAACGGGCCGAACAGCGATGGCACCGCTCGTCTGCTCGACGAATTCCGAACAGTGAAACATCGCAAGTGAATCGTGATCGCAAGGGAAAGAAATTGTTTTCGGTTTAAGCACTCGAGGTGGGCTTTTCTACCCTACTATTTTGTGGGTTATCTTTAATACGGACTCTGTTCCGGAAATGTTTATGGAGATGAACTGTTTGTCTTGCCAACTGTTTTGTTTTGAAACCTATCTGAAGTGGTTTACCACATATGTTTAATCGAATTCGGGTCTGTTGGGCTGCGAACCCTCAGGCTAGTGTACACGAGATCGGGAGCCATCTGAGAGCAAGTTGGCCGGTCTAGTTGACCTGGGGTGTGGCCACGCCCCTTGTCACCCGTTGGATCAGATAGTGTATGATGGTGGGAATAAGGGTGGCAATATCTGAAAATGACTGCGCAGTCGAATTTATGAAATATGTTTTAGTGTACTTGGGTTATTTTCTTACACTTAAAACCCCAAGGTTACACTGATATGGCATGACAAACTATGTTTTTGGCGTGTGTCCACTGAGTGCAATAAGTACTCAGCCCTGCATATTGTTTTTCTTAATGTGCAGATTGAGCGGTGACGAGCGCGGTGGGTGTTGAGCATAAAAGTGAGGAATGTCTACCAAATGTCAAGAATATGTTGTGTCTTCATACATAGCATTATTCTACTCTCGAAATGCTTCCGCTAAATATTGTTTCTTTTGCCAAGTATTGTTAAGATAATATTTGTTTCGAGTTGTTGATTGTTGAGATACTCTGATTTTATTCGAGCTATCCCCATTTGTTTCGGGCTATGGTCGAGTTGTGTTGTTTTCCCCTTTCTTCCCCGCTTCTTTAATCCTCCCCTAGTCGCGATCAACCGTGTTTTCTATCCTTAGAATATGCGGGCGTGACAGTAAGTCTCGACATATACGTCGACGACATAACACCGTGAGACATTTGATCACAACAGGGGTGATTACAATTGACTATGTGAAGTCAATAGATAATCTAGCGGATCCGCTAACCAAAGGGTTAAACCGTGATCAAATGAATAAGTTGCTAGAGGGAATGGGTTTGAAATCCACAAACTAAAGAATTATCATAGTGGTAACCCAACCATGATGACTGGAGATCCCAAGAACTTGGTTCAAAGGGACAACTAAGCTATGAGAGTTCATGAGAAACACTCAACTATATCTATTCCCTAGAGAGCAATAGAGTGTTGGAGAGCTTGCCTAGTGGTAAATGCTAAGTCTATGACTTTTAATGGTTCTTAAGGATCTCAAAGAGATGGAATTCTCAAAGAGACCAAGTATGACAAGGTACTTGACTAAGAATCACCTATGTAAGTGCGAAGTGTGGTCGCTTCATAAAAAAAAACGCACTTATGAATCCAAAGTGGTGTCCAAGACCGCAATGGACACAAAACGTGAGAACGGATGAGGTTGAGGTGTTTAAGCGTTAACACCATTGTCTCGGTGCACGCCGTGGGGGATTAGTTCAAAGCATCGCGCTACTAAGCCGCCTGTGTATCCGATGGTGTAGACTATGGAGGGTTCAAAGTCAACAACTACCTATCCTTATGCTTATATACCTCTCGAGGGTTGAGCTTGTGTCTGCATGCATATGCATTCGGCTATTTCCACTCATGTGGGGGATTGTAGAAATCATGGTATTAAATATGCTCGGTCAATGGATTTTGACCAAATAATAAATGTGACGAGACATTTAATTTTGTGAAATTAAATGACATAGCGTCGATCTACATTTTACGTAGATAAATGTAGTATATTCACTTTCTCAAATCCGATTTCCGGTGAGTGAGAAATAGTGGATTAAAGTTGGGCATAATTAGCTTTTAATTAAAAGCTTGGAGTTGGAGCTTAGGGAATAATTAACTAGTGTTAATTATCCCACATTGGAGGATTAACACATCTTTTAATGTGTATAAATTAAGTGACTTTATGTTACTTAATAATTATAGTGGACCAAGATGGGTGAAAGAGCCCACACGCGCGCACACGCGCGCGCCGCCGCCCGCCCGCCCGCCCGAGCCCGAGCCCGTGCTCGTGCACGTGCTCGTGCTCGCGCTCGCGGCCGCGGGCCTCGGGCCCGGGCCCGATCTCGATCTCGATCTTGATCTTGGGCTTGGGCTTGGGCTTGGACTTGGACTTGGACTTGGATCTTGGCAATTGGTCTTTGGGCTTGGGGCTTGGCCCAAACTATTCTTTTTGGACCACCGCCGAGTCAGCAATCCAAGTGGCTTGACACGTCGTCAAGCGAGGCACAGTCACGGCTGCCACGTGAGAAATCCACACGCTCTACATGCGAAAGGCACACGCCTGCCACACGCTCGTAACCGACGTCGGTTACGAATCTGCCATGATGAGCCTTCATGGCTCGGTTGACCCTGCATGGTGGCTTGGCCTATAAATAGGCTAGCCATACCACTGCATTAGGACACACAATTCTAAGCATTCTCTGCATCATAAGCTCTCTCCCTCTCTGCATTGTCTTTCTGTCGAAGCTCTGCCCTCTCCTCCATCCAGTTCGCCGGAGCTCTACTGATTGCGGTGCTGCATCAAAAGAGACGTAGTCGTTTTACCTTTGGGGACGAAACGCCAAACCGAAGAGCACTACCGGGGCGTATCTCGTCTTGCGGGAAGAGGCCTCCTCGACTCGGCTAAACATTCACGGTTTATTTGTTTCATTGTAATTCAGTTCAGTTTCGTTTCTTGTATTCCTTCTTTGGGTTGTATTACGCTCGGCTTTTATCTCTTGTAATCAGTAGAACCAACAGACGGAACTACGATTTTTTAACAATAAATTCCAAGAGAAAGAAAAAGAAAAATCTTAGTTCCACTCTCAATATCTTTTTTCGTAGTTATCTTAATTTTTCTCTTATCTAAAGCTATGGGCCACAGTATTGTGCTGGAGTAGATAATTTAGTTTTCATCATAAAAGAAAACAGATTCGGAATAACCTAAATAGAAATACGACTCAACTCAACTACTCTCTCTGAGTAGTGTAGTGTATATGTATTGTGCTGGAGTAGATGGTCCCCCACCCTTGATTTGTTACTTTGTCCGCAACTTGTGATTTTTCTCAACTTTTATGTTGTAACTATGGAGTATATAAAATGGCAAAAATGTGTAATAAGTGTGCTAAAATATTTGCTACATTACAATTAAAAATTGTTTCGAAAACTGGATATGACTCAAAATAGAAAAAAAAAAGACAAAGGAATATACGATAACATTATTATGTGAAATTGTAAAGTACAAAGAAATGAATAAAATCGTCATAAACAACCAAGTCAAGCAAGGGCACCTTCCGTAAGATGAGAGTCGCCCTGATTGTACTTTCAGTTCAGAGAGCCGTCTCCCAAGATAAAACGACTTTGTATCGTAAGTAGCATCTGCTAGGGTACATAGATATTAAATTCATGCTTCGAGCTACTTATTTGTATATAATCTTATTTTTTTAGTTTTAAATGAGAAAATTTATTTTCTGTCACATTGTATTTTTATTTATTATTTAATTGAAAAATTAGTCCAAGCATTTTGTATTGTAGGGTGGATTGTGATCGTGTCATCACTGAAGGATCTCTTGGTTCCTTCTGAAGATCAAGGCAAGAAGAAGACTGAAGACCTCGAGATTCACCCTACAGATTCTATCTAGATGTTCATTTATGTTGGGTTTAGTGAATATTGTCTTTTCATTTGTCTATTGTGATAAAAAGCTTTTGATTTTCTAACAAATTGTTAGATGAATTAACGGCATGTCATGGAACCAAAAAGGAGTGGTAGATCAAATACATAACACAATAAATCAATAAGACCGAAAGATTTGAGACTAATTTGTGATGGCGTGTGAGATCCTAAGATCTGTTTGAAATTATAACTTATGATGCTTTAACTGGTCCTTGAATGTAACCACTAATGCAGATTCTCCCAAAGGAGGTATAGAAATATATTAGTGAGCATCTTAGTAATTACCAGTCACCAGAAGATATCAGAAAAGTAATTGATCAAATTAGAGGTAATGAAATAAATACAACTCAATCTTTTATTTGCTTTTATTTATATAATTGTTATTTTAGTTTCTTAGTTAATACTCCATCCGTCCCATAGAATTATGCAATATTTCCTTCGTCTGTTCCATACTAATAGTCCATATCCATTTATAGCAACCTTTTTCTCCTTAACTTTTACTTTATCATTTATGGACCACACCATCCACTACACAATTTCAACATTTTTTTCTCGTTCTCTCTCACTTTACCAATTACATATTAAAACTCATGTCAACCCTAAATGACCTATTTCTATGGGACGGAGGGAGTACTTTTTTTTAACCCTTTTACTGTCCAGATAGAATTTGACATCAATACTAAGAATTTATTAGTAGTGCATGTGATTCGATATTCGTGTTTATCTTTAGCTATACTAGAATAACATGTCCGCTTGCAAATTATTTTAGTGTTAATAAATAGGGCATTAACCATAAAAAAACACCAATCTGCATCTACCAATAGCCGAAGTCTGATCCATTGAACTTCTCTACAACAATCTTCTCATCGATCCTTATTGTTATTTCTCTCCTTCAAACCCTAGGATCTTGACCATTTGTCGAAAAATAAACACATATAATCATAAATATAAAGGAGATGAACACATGAATTGTTTAGCAAGTGCAATATAATTGTATTTATGTCTCGGGTGATGTCAAGTCGTAGATTTCACTATACAATGTTAATTACCATTAAGGGCGTGTTTGATAGGCTGACAGTATTTGTGGCCCGCATAAAAAAGATGCAGACTTTGACCAAGAAAATGCAAAAAATATTCCCAATGTATTACGTTTGATAGGTGGTGTTTGGGCCCATTTTTTTTTCAGCCATTTGATACGCAGACCATACTCCTACAGATTCATTCAAGGTATGACATTTTTACCCTCGATTTGAATTTTATTTACATCTCGTGTCCCTGCTGAAACCCTAAATTAGAAGCTGCATTTATAAGCTCATCTAAAAACATTTGCTCTCCCACCCACCTTTTCCCGCCTCAACAATAACTCTGCTGCTAAAAGCCTTCGTGCTCATAGTTGATAACAACTCAGTTGAAGAAGAAGATCCCCAAGTAAGCAACTATTTAGTAATTAACTGCTTTTTATTTTTAGTGGGTTTGATTATGTTTTCAATTAGTATCTGTTTTTGACATAGATCGAAGCGTATTTCCGGCCTTATGGTCTACGCAATAGTTTAATCGTTTGGTTCTGATGTTAAAGTTTTCGACATACCATTTGGACCAATAGATCTAACCGGGTTTGATTATGCTTACAGCAGATTCGAATAAAGTATTGCGTAGACGATTAAACTATTGTTGGTCCAAATGGTATACGATAGAGGCATGAAGCAGCTTCGACAACAAAAAGTTTTCGAAATTAACTTTTTGCCTGTGTTTCCATATTTAAATTCATATTGGGGCCAATATTGTTGTTTTCTGGGATTATCAGCTTCGATGTGCAATTAGTTTGCTGCTTTTTAATCTCATTGTGATTTTACATATAGGCTTCAAAAAACGTTTGTCTGTGTGTTATTCTTTTTAGTAGCTTGAACCATGACCGACAACTACCACCCAATGAACTCCGTCGAGACGAACATAGGTTCGCAAGGTCAGTAAACTTAACATCGTTGGAACTATTTTATGGTAAATACAATTATTTTGATGTGTTCAACGGATTTGTAGTAATTAATACACATTCTCATACTCAGGCGGCAGTGGCCTAGGGCGTGGTCCAAGGCCCCGGGTTGATCGCACAAGAAGAAGTTGGACAGCTCGTGAAGAGGAAATACTTGTGTCTATTCTGAAGGATCTTGTCACACATGGCTGGAAAAGTGACAATGGGTTTCGTGGGGGATATCTGCAGCGGATTGAAGAGGCTCTGAATCGGGAGTTCCCAGGATGCGGCTTGAGGGTTGCTCCTCATATCAATTCAAAGATTAGCCAGTGGAAGGAGAGCTACTCGTCTCTGAGTGCGATACTTGCACGAAGTGATGTGGGTTTCAACATGAACAGAGATTTCAAAATTGATTGTGACAATGACCAATGGGAGCAGATTGTTAAGGTTGGACATGTCAAACTATGTACAGTTCATGAATTGCTATTGACTCTGTGTTTTGTATTGTTGGTAATTGATTTTTTACATGAGACTATAACTACACGATTGGTTGTTTTATGCTTTTTTCTGTACAGTGTGATGCCAACGCACGCGGTATGCGACACAGGTCATGGCCTCTATGGGATGATTGGAAGGTGCTGTTTGGAAAAGATCGTGCTGTTGGGACCATTGCAAAAGACACGTTCGATGCACATGCCAATTATGCAGGGCGAACACCATCCTCTCAACAAGATGTCCGGCTGGGATCCCCTGTTGAATCGGGTGAATATTCAGCAGCCAACCCGAGCCCTCAGCAGAGGCCCGTGGCCAACCCGGATGAAAGCACCGGCCAGAGCATAGATCATTCACTACAAACTAAAAAATCTGGATCAAAAAGGAAGGCCTCTAGCCCTCCTGTGGGTTTGATTGAGATGCTTGGACGGATGCAAGATGATACCAATGACCGGCTTGACAAACTGACCAATCGGATTGGGTTTGAGTTCGATCTTAGCGAAGCACGTAAGGAAGTTATCGACATACTGAGTGGTATACCGGATCTGACGCTTGTGCAGCAAATTGATGCCTCCGAGATCATCATCGATAAGGTGGAGCGTGTTGAGTTGTTCATGAGTCTTCCGGAGACATCGCGTCTTACATACGTGATGTGTGTGCTGGAGAAGCACGGCCATTATTGAATGCAACACATCTGTGTTTTGCGCACCGTGTAGACGTGCTCTACATCTGTCTTTGGTGCTTTTACATATTAATGTCGCCAAACTCTATTATGCAGACGATTAGTTTTGATGCACTATTGTGGTTGTATATTTTGGGGCAAACTCTCGGTCTTAGTAGGTAAAGACCCCTCATTTGTTTTTTTTGTAATGTGCATGATATTTGGGGCCTGTGTTATGGAAATGCATATTGATGTATAATTCTCGAGTCTTAAATTCAATTCACAAGTTGTTAAAATTAACGATAGAGGCATGTAAAGTGATAGAATCTAAAGCATGGTAAAGAAAAGTATCATTTTATCATTTGAAACTATCATTTTATCCCCTCAAACTATCATTTTATGATGCAGAAGTATCATTTTATCATCCAAAAAATCTAAACTATCATTTTAAAACAAAAGTATCATTTTATCATATGAAACTATCATTTTATCCCCTCAAACTATCATTTTATGATGCAAAAGTATCATTTTATCATCCAAAATATCTAAAACTACCATTTTAAAACAAAAGTATCATTTTATCATTTGAAACTATCATTTTATCCCCTCAAACTATCATTTTATGATGCAAAAATATCATTTTATCATCCAAAAAATCTAAAACTATCATTATTAAACAAAGTATCATTTTATCATTTGAAACTATCATTTTATACCCTCAAACTATCATTTTATGATGCAAAAGTATCATTTTATCATCCAAAAAATCAAAAACTATCATTATTAAACAAAAGTATCATTTTATCCTTTGAAACTATCATTTTATCCCCTCAAACTATCATTTTATGATGCAAAAGTATCATTTTATCATCCAAAAAATATAAAACTATCATTTTAAACAAAAGTATCATTTTAACATTTGAAACTATCATTTTATCCCCTCAAACTATCATTTTATGATGCAAAAGTATCATTTTATCATCCAAAATATCTAAAACTATCATTTTAAAACAAAAGTATCATTTTATCCCCTCAAACTATCATTTTATGATGCAAAAATATCATTTTATCATCCAAAATATTTAAAACTATCATTATTAAACAAAAGTATCATTTTATCCTTTGAAACTATCATTTTATCCCATCAAACTATCATTTTATGATGTAGCAATGTCGAAGAAGGGCTTGGGAACAACAGTACCGGCCATGTCATGTTCATGCTTCAAGCGAATGATGCTTTCGAGTAAGCTTTCATCGAGTGCATGAGTCCAATTGGATTTGTAGAGAAAGGTGTTTTGTGGTGGAATATTTAGAGCCATTGCCTCTTGCTTTTGAA
This sequence comes from Salvia splendens, assembly GCF_004379255.2. NCBI lineage: Eukaryota > Viridiplantae > Streptophyta > Magnoliopsida > Lamiales > Lamiaceae > Salvia > Salvia splendens. Next base: position 18,460,332 of record NC_056052.1, read on the forward strand.
ATGGGTTATCACTGGTTCGACGTTATTACTTGGATGAATTCATTATATAGACAAATGCATTGACACCTACTATAATTCAACACTTGAAGTAGATATTAAATAAGTTATTAATGTCAAATTGACTATATACAAAGGAGATCTTGTGCGATTGAAACGATGCGGATATGGTGTTACATCTTGGCTGATATATCACTTCATCCACAGCTACTATATGATTCACCCATGCTCGAATTGTGTCTTCGTGTGGCTTTTCTCCATAAATATTGACGTGTATGGTACATTCCACAGTATGATCTTTCAATGCTGTGTGTATCATGCCAACTGCAAGTGACAATCACCCTACCTACATGCAATAAATGAAGCTGGAAACTCTAATGGGGTCTGATATTTATTGAAGTATTAATTTAAAATCCCCTACATTAAATTTGGTATCACTTATCTCACGTTGGTTCAATTCGAATATTAAAATTGTAAAAATCGCCTGACCGGGCGAAATGCTTCTGGACTCCTCATGCCTTACGAATTTCACCCGACCGGGTGTTTTGTTGGTGTAAAATCACCCGACCGGGTGTTGCTTCTAGACCCCCCACTGATGTTGTGCTGAATTTTGTGTTGTTACGAAATGCACACCAAGTGTTCGATGAAATGCCTCAAAGAGGAAAAAGTAAGCCAAAGTCTTCTTTATTAGTACAACTCATTTTCCACCATTTAAATTATACGTTTGGATTGAAAATATATGCGTGTAAGTACATTAGATTACATTTAACCAATTGAAAATTTGATGCTTAAATAAAAACAAAATTTATTGCTGCCTAATCCCATAAAACGAAAAAATGTGAACTTTATTCCCAAGGCTATAATTGCTCTCCCCTCTGTGGTTTATGGCATGTATGTTTATGGAGATTTTGATGATCTATTATTATAAAATTGATAACATTCTCTACATAACACCAATGTGATAGTTTAGTTCAGGCCATCGGTAAAATTTTGACAACTAATCAAAGTAATAGTTTAATTAAAACTAAGTAATCAATCTAAAAATTTAATGTTCACTGAACAAAAATCTAAATTGTCACAGCACATTGTTATACGTACAATACGCTGCAATCTCAGAGAAGTCGATAAACGAACACCAAACCACAACAATTGCATAATCCGAATTCAATTACAACACGAACATAAATTCAAATACATCGTCTTCATTAGCTTCGACAATGAAATCCATTTGTCGTAGCTGTTTTATCAGAAGGAGCTTGGTCTCAACCTGAAATGAAGCAAAATTGTTCATGTTGAAAACCAACGATGACTTAACACAAGTACGCATGCATAGATGAAACATTGCACTTTAGTACCTTCGTGAAGCCACATAGCTTCGGCTAGTTGATCGCGTTTATTATTCCACGCCGGCGTTGCCTCTATCGTGTCGACGTAAACATTTTCCTCTGGCACCTCCTCTTGTAAACCCATGCCGATGTGATGACCATCTAACTCTAGCTCTATTGGATCCACTGTCATTTGGCCTCGTATAAAGTTGTGAAGGAGAAAGCAAGATAAGATCAGCTCCACTTGTGTGTTAATTGGGTAGTACGACGCGCTTCGCAATATACCCCATCTCATCTTCACAACGGCAAACGCACGCTCTATCACATTTCTCGCTTTAGTGTGACGCATGTTGTACATTTCTCGTGGATTCTGAGGCATCATCGCATGAGGGCCCCATTCTTTGAGATGGTAGCGGACGCCCTTGAACGGGGTAAGAAATCCTTCACTATTTGCATAGCCGTTGTCGCATAAATAATATTGGCCTAAAGCAAACAATTCGATTACATAAAACCGAATTCAGCCAATGATAAACCATGAAGATGCCCTAAACAATTGACTCACCTCTAGGTACTTTTAAACCATGTGCACGTGTCACTGCGTCACGTAACACCCTAGCGTCTCCGGCAGATCCCTCCCAACCGGCTAGAACGTAAACAAAACGCATGTCCCGAGTACAAACAGCCATTGTATTTGTTGCAATCTGGCCCTTCCTACTTCGGAAGCGTGGTTTATCTTCGCTATCAACTAATACACTGATATATGTCCCGTCCAATGCTCCCAAGCAACCCTACAACATCTCAGCAACCAAATACACAAGATCAAACAAGATATGCAATTCTTATACAAAATCAAATTGTAAAGTAAAATATGTGGATAACAATGTCTGAATGAATATCTCACCGGAAACCACTTCCACCTCGCGTCCTGGCAGTGCTCATCGACTGGTACCGGCTTCGCCAAAAATAGTTCATGCAACATAATCATAGCTTTGAGCACAACATGAACATAATGTGATACAGTTTGCGCGGAACGCCAAAATTCAAATCGAACCACGCGATTTTTCTTGTGATGGGCAAGTACTGACAAAAACATCGCAACTTGTTCTTCGACCATAATGTATTTTCCATCTACTAAGCCACCCCGTTCACGTAGCAGTATACATAGTCGGCCAAAGCAATTCCTATCCATTCGAAGACTATCAATACATTCCTGGTCATTTAGTCCCAAAAGTCGCGTGAGGCGATCAACCTGTGTGGGAATGCGTTCTGTATGAGAAAACCTACGCCTAACCCTTCGACCAGCCAAATCTTCATCTCCATCTCCTAGTAGCCCATATGCTAGAAGGCAGCAAGTAATCCTTAATCGATGTACTCGAATAATGTCTAAAATCATCAAAACGAGAGCTTCATTGGACAAACCCCCATTGGCCATTGTTCCAGAACCTATTGTAATCTCCTGCTGAAATTTTACCTCAGAAAATAGACAGAAATTCAAACCAAAACACAACACCAACCAAATCATGAAATCGCAATTTCTGCCATGTCCGTGTGTAATCGTTACACAGCAAATTATGAACTCGCAATTTCTGCGAACACAGGAGTGGGTATTATGTTACAGAGCAAATTATGAAATCGCAATGTCTGTGAGATTGGCAGTTTTTCGGCATCAACAAAAAAACAAGTCCACCCGGACCAAGGAGGTTGAAGAAAACTGACAATTACACAGAAATTACTCAGAAAAAACTACGCCGCCCAAATGCGCAGAAAAAGTGATGGTGAAGAAGACACTCACCAACTTTTGATTGTGGAAGGGAAGATGAAGAGGAGTCTGTTGATTCAAAGATTGGGCACACCGAGTTTCGTCGACGGGAGGGAGTGATATTCAAATGTGAATCCGTTCGCCACCCTCCTCTCAAATTTTGGTGAAAGCCCTAAATTTTTGAATTCTAGGAAGGTTAATTTAGACAATGACGATCACTTTCCTGACACATACTCCAATGCAGAAAATAAACGCAGAAGAAAAAGCGGAAAAGGTTTCTGTGAAATTCGGGTATAGTTTCTTGGGCCTGGGCGGGCCAGGCATATTTTCAAGGGCCACAGAGTAAGAATAACAATGCTATCAAACGTGCTTTTAGACCAGAAAACAGGCTGTTATCCTGGTGTGCACGCCTATCAAACACGCCCTAAGTGAACAACTCTATATAGCCAAATCAAAATTATGGTAGGAAATATATTGGGCCTAATATACATATAGACATAAAATCATGCATGTTTTACTTTTTTTAAGACTCCAAATTTAACAAATGCATACCATACACAACAAACTTGCATGATTTGAATTCATATTATGTATGTCTGACAATTCTAGTATTCATTAAAATGATTTATATTCCATCCGTTCTGTTAAAGCATTTTTCTAAGTATAGAGAATAAGTAATATATATTTAGTAAGTTAAGTAAGTAACAATAAAGTAGGAAAAGAAAATAAAATAGATAAATAATGAGAAAATAAGGTTTGATAAAAGATAAAGTAAGAGAGTAAAGTAATGGCCAGAATAAAGAATAAAGAGTTTAAGTATATTAGATTTGGCAAAAAAATTACTCAAGTAATATAATAAACCTAAAGGAATATGATTGAATACTAGTAGGTGTCATCCGATTGTCAGGACTTATTATTAAATGATTATCCATATAAGATTAAATTATTAGATTATTTTAGTTGGAGATGGTGACTATGATTTACTTACTCCCTTCGTCCTAGGTAGTTGGAGCATTTCTTTTGGGCACGAAATTTAAAAAATCGATTTTTTAAAGGGTAAAGTGGAGAGAGTAAAAAATAAGAGAGAATAAAGTTTTTACTAAAAAATGAAATGACTCAACTACCTGGAGACAAATAAAAATTACGACTAAACTACCTTGGGACGGAGAGAATAGTATTATAGAATTATCCATTTAAGATTAAGTGGTAAGATTCCACTAATGGATCAAATATAATAAAGTACATATTTAATCATAAGATATAATCTTGAATAACATATGTACTACATAAATTTTATTAAACTTTCAGCGCAATAGTCTCATAAATCCGATATGAATCAAGTTCTTATATTGACTACAAAGCATTTTTCAGTTTCAGTTTTGAGATTTTGTGGATAATATCCTGATTTTAATTCATCACTCATTCCATCACATGTTGAACTAGTCTAACATATTTATTTTATTTTATTTTATTTTATTTTATTTTATTTAAAAAGTGAGTACAAATTTTGGTTATATAAATATGAGAGAAGTAGAAAGTGTTGCCCACACTCATTCTCTTGTCACGTATACGTAGGGCTCAAGTCTTTATTTTTTTTGTTTTCCCTTTCAATTTAAGGATTCAATTGCACAATCATCACCACTTCTCAAATTCGATCCCTAATTTTCTTCGAATTCTTTTCCTTTTGCTGTTAGGCAAATCAGATTGCTGTCGCCGGACGCCATGGCTAAAAGCTCATTCAAGTTGGAACACCCTCTCGGTATGATCCCTTTTCTGATCGTTGACTCAACCCTAATTCCCTTTTTTTTGATCGGTTGATTTTTATTTTTATGGCATTCAATTTCGGTTTTAATTTTAGCTAACGGCTTCACTCATCCTGGATCGAGTTTTCATATGTGTGTTAATTGTTACGTTAATTCGATTGTAAAATCGGTATGATCTGTATCAAATAATTGGGGGTTTTGTATGTGATTTAGGATAATCGACTGTTTCTTGCTTTGTTTATTCACTAGCTTTGTGTGAAATTTAAAAATTTTCATCTCGGTGAGTTTAATTTATTGTGGTTTGTAGTTAATAAGTCTTGATGCTGCAATTCAGTTTATCAAATGGTCATGTGTGGCTATATATGTCCCTTTATTTACATGGAAGAAATTTTACTGGTGTAGTTGTGTTTACCATTCTTTTTCTGTTTTGTATGCTTTAATGATAAAATATTACCCTGATTTTGCATCTATTCTTGTTCTTGCTTAAAATTGGTGTCATATGCTTCTATTTTTCTATATGTTGATTTGTGCATTGATTGTAGACATTATAGTACTGCTTACACAATGCAGAAAGGCGACAGGCTGAAGCTGCTCGTATTAGGGAGAAGTACCCTGACAGAATCCCGGTACTAAGGAGTTGTTTTTTGTTTATTTGCACTTATGTTTGGATACTCAACCCGCTTGCCCCCCTTAATGTTGTATGCTAAGTTTTGTTTCTCATGCTGTGCAGGTCATTGTGGAGAAGGCTGAAAGAAGTGACATCCCTGATATTGACAAGAAAAAGTTAGTTACAACATTCCCATACCTTGGCCCTTCATTGTGTCTAGTTATAAGCTTATTTTGTGTATTTCATTGGTTTAGAAATTTCAACATCACATCTCACATTATTAATATGAGAGATAATGAAACCGTAATCTAGAAACTGGTATTAGCTGCAGCTTGTTTAGGCACACAAACACTTGTTTTATTCCTGACTAGATTTCATCTTTTGCTGAATTTTTCATTGAAAAACTGCAGATATCTTGTTCCTGCTGATCTGACTGTCGGCCAATTTGTATATGTTGTCCGCAAAAGAATTAAGCTCAGTGCTGAGAAAGCCATCTTTATCTTTGTGAAGAATGTGCTCCCTCCTACTGGTAAGGAAAATCTTAGATGTCTTATTCAAGTATTCTTTTGCCTGTTCTTGTTTCTGTGCGTTGTCCTTTTTAGTACATGCTTCCTATTTTTGCAGCTGCGATGATGTCTGCTATCTACGAGGAAAACAAAGATGAGGATGGATTCCTATACATGACTTACAGTGGGGAGAACACTTTTGGATTGCTCTGAGGTTGAAGCTCGGTGGAGGAGCTATGTATATAGTCTAATAACGTTTGTAAATATTTCCAGTTATCAATCAAGGTTATCTTTCTCGAAAGATTTTCTGTAACTTTTCTTAATTGGAATATGGCAATACTTTGGTGGGCACTTCTAATTATATATAATCAGTTTCCTTATCTGTACCTATTTTGTTTTGTGCTTCTACTGCCTCTAATCTTGACTCTCTCCACTCTATGGATTCAGAATCATATTCTTTTTGGGGAAATGGAGAATGCTAGTGTTTCATAATTTAGGCTTAATTCACCATACAATTTGATGGATTGATCATTTAACAGTTTTGTGGTTTTTGAATCATGTATTCCTTCAATCACCCAACACTAAATAATATTATACATTCAACCTATCATCCATAGTAAGTGCCTGTTTCTGAAACTCTAGAAGCTTTCTCCTTACTTGAGAATTAGTACTCAAGTTTCCCAGTAAAGATAGATCTAGGTTGAGTTTCAAGCATTACCATCTTGTATGATGCAAGTTAGCTATTGAATTTGAAGTTGTAGATGGTAATCACTGGAAAAACTCAAGCCAAGTGAAGTCATATCTATCTAAAAATAAATTTTCATCTTCTTCCACCCATAAGTTATCTACCAATTCTTGTTTCCAGGTTTCTTCTCCTATTGTGTGTTCTGATATCGGTCCTATATAAAGCTTGATTGACAGAAGTGTGTTGGTGCTGAATATTTGCGAGAGGTTTGGAGAGAGTAATGGTGGCGTCCCAGGGACTCATGGACCACCGTTGCCTGACTCACCAAATTGCTACGGTCTACCAGATCTACTGCAGTGTTCTGGTGCACAGGTAATGATTCTGCACCAAGATTACTTTCTGGAAATCTTATATCCAGCCCATCTGAAAGTTCTTGTTCCAAGCTACGTTGGAAGTATTCAACACGATAGCTTAGTTGGCACTCCCTTCTCCTGGTTTATGTAGAATCGTTGTATTAGTTGGGCTGTAGACTGCACCTAAATGCATCACTATGACTCCTTGGAGACCTTTCACCAAACGAGCCCTGCAAAAGGCACTCATTCCACAAGTTGCAATTTGAAGCAATCACATTGCATTGGTTGTTATAGTGGTCCAGGAAGGTTTCTGAGTTGAAGCTTTCGTCAATTAAATCTTCTTCTTCTTCTCTACTACCAAAAGCTCTCTAGTCTGAATATGTCGACATTTCTTACTGTATACATTCTCCACTCCCTGATTTCTCTGTTTTATGTAAAATTGTAGCACTTTGATCTTTTAAATGTTGGATGCCATCTTTTTGTCCCGGTGGAGCTTTTATGGAATGGAACTTGTGTTGTGAAAGAGATGAGTTTCTTCGGGAGCCTTGATGATTTGTTGAACTTGTGTTGAAAATATCCGCCTTGTTTGAAATTCCTCTTTGCCTTGACTTTTGCTCGAGGGACCTGACCAGCGCTTTGGCTCGTCTTAGTTGGTCAATTAATTCCGGTTGTAGTTGATGCATGTAGGTATATACGCAGATGGATCAAACTGGATTGGAAAAGGTTCTGGCATTATGGTTTGATGGTTTTGTCTCTGCCGTTTCTTAGATTTCTTGTGCCAGAAATTCTTTATATCATTGTCTGATCTCCGAATAGCTGTTTATTTTTACTTAACAAAAGGTTAGTGCTAGTCATAAAAAGAAACGTCCTTATTAATAATTTTAATTAGTCATTTTTATGAAAAGGGCATTAATGTTTAATAATTAGGGTTTGTCCTCTCTCAACCTATAAATACAAAGGTGGCGATCTCATCAAATCACACACATTAAAAAGAGCACATAAAAACAAATCATTGGGGTTGGAGTTGTGCCACCACACCAAACAAAGTTCGAGGAAGTCTTCTCCTTCTCCAATCGCATCCGCTATGGATCATCAAGGTAAGTTTTCAATCCATTATGTTTATAGTTAATTATATGAAAAACATGTTGTTCAAAGATCTTGCACTATTTATATTCAATTATGTATTCTTGAATGTATGGAGTAAATAATCTCAACATAACAAATACTATTGCTCAGGCCATTAGCAATGGGGCGCCCTAAGGCGCGCCCTATGGCACGCCCTAGGCATTTTCATTTATTTGAATATTTAAATAACTACAAAAATTGAGAAAAAACTTCATTTCATTTATAAAAATTAATACATTACAATACGAAATAAAAATTAATACATTTATAAAAATTAATACATTTATAAAAATTAATACATTACAATACGAATTAAAAATTAATACATTTATAAAAATTAATACATTTATAAAAAACCTTCATTTCAATCACACAACATAATCATCTTAATAACTCGAAGAAGCAAATTCTCGTTTCACCGAATTCTACTTTTTAATCATAAGTTATCATTTTTTTATCACATTATCATCTTAATAAATGTATAAAACAATTTAGTTTTCAAGATACCTCAATTAGTGTTTGTAGTCCAGCGGTTAGGATTATTGCCTTCCAAGCAATAGACCCGGGTTCAAGTCCCGGTAAACGCATTTTTTAAAGTAAAATGCGTGCCATCGGGAGTGGGCTTAGGGCGCGGATGATGGCGGGCACCCACAATGGAGGCATCGTCCACGCCCGAGGATGATGGCCGCCATCGGGCGCCCCATTGCGGGTGCCCTCATGTGTCTAAATCTGTACATATATAAAAGGTAGTTTTGGAATAAATAGCAAGAATGCCATCGTGGATTTTTTTAATAATATTAAAAAAGTGAAAAAGTCTTATTTTTGAATACAATCTATGTAAGTAACGATTAATATACTAATTTAAATTATCTTTAAACGTTACATTGATATATTGATTCTAAAATCTTTTTAAATTTATATTAATAAATTTTTGATTTTCAGGAGGATGGCTTTGACTGTTGAACAATTAATTATATAATTAAGTAAATAAATAGTTGAGCCAAAACTAAAGTAATAATAAAACGGGCCATCTTCTATGAAATAACATCAACACCAATAAAAATGTTAGTATAAGAATATGTAATGCTTTTTGTTTCAAATTTTAATGCAGGATATGAAAAGTTTTCAATGGAATCTTATTTAGCTTGTAAAACGCGTGCCACCTTTTAAGAAATAACCATGAACATCAATAAAAATGTTACTCCCTCCGTTACCCATTAATTGTCCACTTTGTTCAGACATGAATTTTAAGAAATATAAAAGAAAGTTGATTAAAATGTTAGTGGAATATGAGTCTCATTTTTATTTATTGGTTTTATAATAAAATATGAGTGGAACAAGTTAGTGGAAAGTTAGACCAAAAGGGAAAGTGGACAATTTACCATTTATGTCAGATTTTTTGTTTCAAATTTTGATGCAAGATATGAAAAGTTTTTCAGTGGATCATATTTAGCATGTGAAAGGTCTTGGGTAGGGATGTCAATCGGGTCGGCCCAGCGGATTTCGAGCCAACCCTACTCGAGTTGCTGGTCAATCAGATGCGGGTTAACCGAGTTGTGATTTTTTCTGGGTTGTAAAAGTCCAACCCTAATGTCACGACCGCACTTTGCTAAGGATAGCAAAGCCGGGGAACCATGACTAGGGGTGGGAAATAAGAAGAGGGAAACACAAAGGGGGTAAACAATGACTGAATATTCATTCAGAAATAAAGGGAAGCAACTTCAAATTAACTATAAATCACTAGAATTTGAATGGAAATCTTACTTTTCAAATTTAAAACCTTATTCATCAATAGATATTTACCAGAGTATGGAAGAACAATCGATGCTATGCAGCGGAATGAACACAGTCACATGTATAGAGACATGCACCTCCGAGAGTCTCTACTTAAAATCAAAAGGAAATCATCAGCTCTGCTCAGCATTCTCCACCATCATTGTTCAACCTGCACATTTACAAATATATGCAGGGCTGAGTACAAAAATACTCAGTGAACACATTGCGGAAAATACATACATACAATGAAAATATTGTCATGCCATCACAGTAACACACGATAGTTTTCTCTTAAAAGGTCCGAGCTTACTAAATTCTCTGTGAGCTAAAGTTCGACTGATCAGTCTAAGTTCTTTTATACTTCTGCCATATCTGAACACCATATGCCGTGGGGATGGCGTTCTTCCACGGTTACCTACATCTTTCTCCAGCCGGGGAGGTGGCCACCTCCCAACAGCCTCCACTATATCATATTTGTGCCGTGGACCTTCCACGGTCACTTGTGTACACTAATCCGAGTAGGAACACCATCCTCACTAGAATCTGAATTAAATTCTTAAGTTCCAACCAAACAGATAGGCTTCATACACATAAAAACAAATCATTTACGGCAAGACAATATCATTTGCATAACTAATATCATCTCAAAATATTTGACATTTTATCCACATTAGTATGTAGGATAGAAAAGTTCACCTCATGCGTTTAAACTTGAATTTCTTTACTCCGACCTTAACTTGCTCGCAGAGATCTTATTTTGAAGACATTAAAAATAATATACTAATCAGACTCAGGAAATCATTTACTAAATTAAGATGCATGCCTCCTAATTAACTTATTTTATGTTTGCTTATCCTTAGAAAATTTCTGTAGAGCAGCCCGGATAATTTGAGTAGAGCAGCCCAACAAATTAAAACTGACCCAAGAACTAATTAATATCAGAACAAACATTTTAATTCTATTCAAGCGATTAATTAATCTCATTTGTCCCAACAAATATAAAGAAAAAGCAGCAGCCCAATAATACTCCCCACCATCGTTCTCCTCTCTCTGTTCACTCTCACCATTCGCAAATTGGAGCAGTAACCTCTCTTCTCCCTCTCTTTCCTTCTCACTATCGCTGCTAGCTTCACTCTTCCGGCGTCGCCGTCCACTCCTCTCTCAATGTTATGAAAGTTGAAGATTGACGACAACAAGAAACAGCAAACAAATGAAAGAACTCGAGTAATTTTTACGTGGTTCGATCGTAAGATCTACATCCACGGCCAACGGCAAATGATTCACTATATTTGAGATATATGCAGAGGTTTACAATCAATCAAGAACTCACTCCAAATCTCAACACCTCTAATCTAATTCTGAACCAAGAACTAATCAAGTGAATGATTTTGGAGACTCTTTTCTTGAAGAACAAACTGAGTGACTGAATGAATACAAATGCAGCCTTCAATCTGTTTTATACCACTTCCCTCATCCTCCAACGGCTCTCGGAAAAGGCTAGCTCAGTTAGTTAAAACCGTTACTAACAACTCCAGCCGCTTAAGTTGATTGAAGCCACCGAGCCAACCTCGGCCCTTGATTTCACCTCTTTGCATCCGACGGTCTTGGATTATTGTGAGATTACTTTCCAACAAACTCCACCTTAATCTAATAATCAATAATGGGCCAAGATCCCTTGACAAAACCACAAACTTATCACTCCACAAGTCCCACCAGCTCCATGCAGTATTAGAACTTCATGGCTGGTAGAGGCTTTGTTAACATATCGGCTGCATTGTGCTCGGTTGATATCTTCACAACTTTAACTTCTCCCCTCTGAATCTCATCTCTTATGAAATGCATCCGCACATCTATGTGCTTACTCCTCTCGTGAAACACTTGGTGCTTTGCAAGACACAATGCACTGCTGCTGTCACAATTTATGTGTACAGTGTCTTGCTTTTCTCCAAAGTCTTCAAGGATTCCTTTCAGCCATATTGCTTCCTTCACAACCTCTGTCATTGCAATATACTCAACTTCCGTTGTAGATAGAGCAACCACATGTTGTAGTCCAGATTTCCAGCTTATAGCAGTGCCATAGAGATTGAACACATATCCAGTTGAGATCTCCTATTATCTCCATTTGAGGCATAATCAGAATCACAAAATCCCACTAGTGCTCCACCTTGACTCTCAGCATCTGTCTTATATACCAGGCCATAATCTGAAGCACCTTTCAAGTATCTGAGCAACCACTTTAATGCTATCCAATGTTCTCTGCCATGATCTGTCATAAAACGGCTAGTAACACTTATGGCCTGAGCCAAATCTGGCCTTGTGCACAATATTGTGTACATTATGCTGCCTATGATGTTTGCATAAGGTCTCTTGCTCAATTCTTTCCTCTCTGAGTCATCTTTTGGTTTCTAATCCATGCTCAGTTTGAAGTGAGCAGCCAATGGAGTAGAAACCGGCTTGAAACTATCAGCTTGAAACTTCTTTAGAACTCTCTGGATGTAATCTTTCTGCATCAACCTGAGCTCCCTCCTTGACCTGTCTCTCATTATATCCATGCCAAGAATTCTTCTTGCATTACCTAGGTCCTTCATTTCAAACTTAGATTCCAATTCAGCTTAATTCCCTGAATTACTTTCAGATCTGCACCTGTCACAAGCATATCATCAACATACAAAAGTAGGAACGCAATTGGCACACCATTCCTTCCTCTAATGTACACGCAACTATCATACTGTGATTTTCTGAATACAACAATCATCACATGCTCATCAAACTTAAGATACCACTGCCTACTGCTTTGTTTCAATCCGTACAAACTTCTTTTGAGCAAACAGACTTTGTCTTCATTCCCAGCCTCTATGAACCCCTCAGGTTGATGCATATATATTGTTTCTTCAAGTTCACCATGTAAAAAGGTTGTTTTAACATCTAGCTGGTGCAATTCCCAATCATATCTGGCAACAAGAGCAAACAATATCCTGACAGAGCTATGTTTCACCACTGGAGAGAACACATCATTGTAATCAATTCCCTCTTCCTGAGTGAATCCTATAGCAACAAGTCTTGCTTTGAACCTAATATTTTCAATCTCACCAACTTCAATCTTCTTTTTGAAGATCCACTTGCAACTGATGAGCTTTTGAGTCTCTGGATTCTTTACCAAAATCCATATATAATTCTTCAGCAGGGACTGCATCTCCTCTCTCATGGCTGCAAGCCATTTCTCTTTCTCCTTACTGGACATGGCTTCAGCATAGGTAGATGGCTCTGAGCATTCTAAAACTTCTTCTACACAGAGAGCAAAGAAGCTCATCTCATAGTCACTGAATTTTGCTGGCCTCTTGATCTCTCTTCTATTTCTGTCTCTGGCTATCACATGTTGTCTCTAATCATCTTCACTGTGATCATGCTCTTGTGGTTGCTGAGGACTTGGATCTCCACCTTCATTTTGATCATCTGGATCAGTATGTGATGGCTCACCATGTTGAATTTCTTGATCAATGGAGATATTCTCACCCATCTGATCTACAGATCTTAGGAATGGCATGTGATGCTCATGGAAGACCACATCTCGGCTTATGATTATTTTCTTATTCCCTTCTTCAGTGCACCATAATCTATAGCCCTTCACTCCATGTTGATATCCAACCATCACACACTTTTGTGCTCTTGCATCAAGTTTTCCCTGTTTGCAGTGAGCATAGGCTCTACAACCAAACACCTTGAACTGACTGTATTCTCTGTCTCCACCATACCATCTCACATCTGGGATTTCATTTCCAATAGCTGATGATGGAGAGTTGTTTATTAGCACTGCAGCAGTACACACTGCCTCCCCCAGAATACTTTTGACAAGCCTGATGACAGAAGCATACATCTGACTCTCTCAAGGAGAGTCCTGTTCATCATCTCAGCAACTCCGTTTTGTTGTGGGTTAGATGGGACTGTCTTATGACTTTGTATCCCATTTGTCTTGCAGAAAGACTCAAACTCTTCAGATAAGAACTCTAGGCCATTGTAAGTCCTTAAGCATTTGAGGATGGTAGACTTCTACAACTTCATCTTTGTGCACCATTCTTTGAATTTCTCAAAAGCTTGTGATTTCTCAAAAACTTTTCTGGTATAATCATCTATTATTGACATGAAATATCTACCTCCTCCCATAGAAGTAGGTTGAGCTGGATCCCATAAGTCACAATGCACATAATCAAGAGGTGATTTGAAGGCGTGCATTCCAGCCTTGTATGGTTGTTTCTTGCTCTTTCCCAGGACACAGTGTTTACATTGCTTGAACCCCTGCCCTTTACTAGCTGTAATAACCCCTTTCTTGATCAGTTCTCTCATCCCACTTTCTCCAAGATGGCCAAGTCTCTTATGCCACTGATCTATGTCAGTGGTCTCTGCAAGATTTATTGAAGCCACACCAGTTTCTGCTACTAGGTAATACAAGCTATTCCTTCTCTCAGTAATCAATAAAGTTTTCCCATTCAGTGAAACACTCATATAGCCCTTCCCAGAAGAAAACTTAAAACCTCTAGATTCAAGCATGCCAAGTGAAATTAAATTCCTTTTAATCTCAGGAATGTACCTGACTTGAGTGAGCAGCTTCATTGATCCATCATGAGCTCTCAATCTAGTATCTCCAATGCCCTTTATGTAGCATGTCTGATCATTTCCCAACATCACTGATCCTGTTGCCTCAACCAGGTTTTCAAACCATCCCTTGTTAGAGCATAGGTGGAAGTTGCATCAAAAGTCCATAATCCAAGAACTCTCTATTCCACCACTCACAACATTCATGATCTGAGGTGTATCTGTTTCTTCAGCAAGATCAGCTTGGTTTTGGGCAGTCTTTTCTTCATTTTGCTTCTTGTTCCATGAGTAACAATCCTTTTTGAGATGCCCGGGCTTCTTGCAATAATGGAAACTTCTAGTTTCCTTCACTGGGGCATCAGCTTGTTTCTGATGATGGGGCTTCTGATTCTGAGTGAACTTTTTCTTCTTGCCTTTGAAAACCTTTACATTCAAAGCCTGACTCCCTGCTTCATGGCTTGCACTGGACTTCCTTAACTCCTTTGATTTGAGAGCACACTGTACCTCTCCCAGAGTAATGGTTTTCTCCCTGCCATACAACATGGCATCCCTTAGATGATCGAATGTCTTAGGGAGGGCACTTAGTAGAATGATGGCCTTGTCTTCATCCTCAAGCTTCATATCAATATTCTCCAAATCGTCCACAGACTTGCTAAACTCATCCAGCTGCTCTGCAAGGCTCTTATCTTCATGAATCTCGAAGGAATACAGCCTTTGCTTCATGAATAGCCTGTTGGCTAATGACTTTGTCATGTAGAGAGACTCAAGTTTCTTCCACACTCCTGCTGCAGTTGTTTCCTTGGATACCTCCCTCAACACGTTGTCAGCTAAGCACAAGATGATCACACTATGAGCCTTCTCATTCAATTCTTCTTTCTTGGCCATAGCTTTATCATCTTGAACATCTTCTTCTTTCTCCTTTCCAGCATCAGCCTTGATAGCATCTCCAAGACCTTGCTGCACCAACAACGCGCGCATCTTAATGCGCCATAATCCAAAATCATTTTTTCCGGAGAATTTTTCTGTTTCAAATCTTGTAGTAGCCATTTCTTCGAGTGCTTGATGTGCAAGAATCACACAGCAGGATTGATCAATCTTCCTTCCTTCGATTCCCACAGACGGCGCCATTTGTTATGAAAGTTGAAGATTGATGACAACAAGAAACAGCAAACAAATGAAAGAACTCGAGGGATTTTTACGTGGTTTGATCGTAAGATCTACATCCACGGCCAAGGGCAAATGATTCACTATATTTGAGATATATGTAGAGGTTTACAATCAATCAAGAACTCACTCCAAATCTCAACACCTCTAATTTAATTCTGAACCAAGAATAATCAAGTGAATGATTTTGGAGACTCTTTTCTTGAAGAACAAACTGAGTGACTGAATGAATACAAATGCAGCCTTCAATCTGTTTTATACCACTTCCCTCATCCTCCAACGGCTCTCGGAAAAGGCTACCTCAGTTAGTTAAAACCGTTACTAACAACTCCAGCCGCTTAAGTTGATTGAAGCCACCGAGCCAACCTCGGCCCTTGATTTCACCTCTTTGCATCCGACGGTCTTTGATTATTTTGAGATTACCTTCCAACACTCAATTACACATCATTGTTGGGACTCTTTGGGAATAAATTTGTGAGTTAGTGTGCAGGATGTGGAGTGTAATCTATGTGGCTTGAGGGGGAGGAGAGTAATCAAGGTGGAAGGAGGTGCAGGAGAAATTATTTTCAGCAACAAAGTGATTTGGCGTTGGACCTCTGGGCTTCACACAATAAATTATTTTCACCAACAAAAAAAAAAGAAATTATTTTAGTGATTTGGGTTGTTTTTAGAGAGTGAGACTCCCAAAATGATGAAATTTTCTTTTTGAATTAGGCCCACAAGAAATAAATCCTTTTATTTCTACTATGCTTTATTTCTTGAATTTAATTTAATTTCATAAAATTTGACAATTAGTACTTTAGTGGTATGCTAATTATTAAACATAAATTACGACTCTATAGATCGATCGTAAACATCTAGTACTCTTTTGATTGTCGAAAAGGAATGAAGATTAACCGAATTTTTTTTTTGGATACCCCATTCGACGTCCTTTAAAGATCAACTAAAAAGGTAGGAAAGACTCGGGATGTTACATCTACCCCTAAAAGCTCGGGTTTTGGGCTAGCCCAACGAATTAATCGGGTTGCTATTAATAAAATTAACATGCGATCAATCCAATAAATAATAATGGAAATTACTTATATTTATAAAATGTTATGCATTTCATTATGATAAATTTGAAATATATGGTTAAACATGATCAAATACTAATATTTGAAATACATCCAAAATAAAACATAAACATAGAGAAATTTTAAAGCATGTTTTAGAAATTTGAATATTTTTGTAGTGCATTTGAATTTTCTAATTTATTTATCTATTATTATATTAATAAAAATTAAATAAATAGTTTGTATATTTAATATAAAATTAAAAGTTATTTTTTTAGTTATCTCTATTATAAAAATAATCGGGTGCGAGCTAATCGGGTTATAATTTTATCGGGTTGGAAATTTTCAACCCTAACCATATAAATTAGGCAGGTTATTCAGGCAAGTCCATGGATTGCGGGCTGCACTGACATTCCTAGTCTTGGGGTTATTAAACGTTTTGTGAAATTGAGAAGTTCTTAACAATGAGCTACTTGACTACAAGTATTAATCCCCTCCGTGGTCATGGATTGCAATAACTATAAGTATTAAGGGGTTATTTTATTTTTATAATATAATTTTATTACATGTTTATGAAATGATGATATTATTTATTATTTTATAAAATTAAATTTGTCGTGCATCGCACAGATGGCTTAGTTAAAATATGAGATATAATTCAAAATAAATCAATATGAAAATGATGGTTAGGCTATGACTCTTAAATTGAGGAAAGATATGCAATAACAAATATTAATGCATAGGAAATATACACGTTCTATTACCCGTAAATTGTACATACCTTCAACTACAAATACCCATTTAACGAACTAACAAAACCCTAGCAAGTAAAAGATAGATAAAATGAAAATTTAGGACTCTATCATAGTGTCAGTAGTTTTTGTTTTACGGTTACTATTGAAGGCTAATTCGATAACGATGTTCAACAACACTGAGTACGAAGCAATGCTGCATCGTGACATCAGTGTGGTAATTAATTACAGTATGTAGTAAATGTGATAGTCAATTTTATGGTTTACTAATATTATATTTGTAGTTCTTTATAATTGACTTTGTTAAATTGTGGAGTAATATAATTTAAATGTCTAAATGATACATGCTTTGATAAATATTAGAAACATGTGGAAAATGTGGGAAACCTTTGATGTGGCCAAGACCTATGGCCTTTCATCTTAGGTAACCCACAAATGCATAATGAGGTACCTTTATGCCGAGACCTCTTGCGTGGTCACTCCTATCCTATAAATAGGTGTGAGTTTGAGAGATGAAGGACACACTACAACAAGCATTCTCTCTTCTCTAGCTCTCTACATCCTAGTTCACATTCTAGGAGCATTGCATAGCTCAATTCTCGGAACTCCATCAAGTTCGCCGGTGCCTAGCGGGTTTGAGGTGCTTCTACACGCTAGGAGGAAGTCGTTTTATCTTTGGGGGGCAATACGCCATTCCGTGAGCACTAGCCGGGGCGTAATTTATCTTTCGGAAAGAGGGCTTTCCTCGACTCGACTTATAAATTTGGTTTGCTTTATTTCCATTGTAATTTTCATTGCTCTTTTTGTTGCAAAGTTTCCTTTCGATTGTAATAGTTAGAGTACCGCCTGTACACGGCTTGGGAATTTCTTCCCATTATTTCTAACAATCGCAAGACAAATTAGTGTACTCTTCTAAGACAGGATTATACCAATTGAAGTTGGAGGAAACATGAGCTCCAAAGCTGGAATGAAGAAACGAACAGTACCAATGTTCATGGGCTACGAAATGGTTAATTCCTTGAGATCTACTCTCTTGAGAATTGTGTTTATCGTTTGTCATTTGACAAGCAAGACCAATTTAGACTTGGTAGTAGTAATTGGGATGCATGGGTTGTTGAATATACCAATGCACATATGGTTCAATATAATTGTGTACTTATTGGTGGAGACAATATTGTGCAAATTATTTGAACGTGTTGTTATAAACTACAAAGATCACGAGGTGGTCGCAATGGTCTCCGACGTGAACCATGGTAACAATCCAAATGAATGGTTTGTTGATACGGGTGCCACATGTCATGTGTGCTCCGAGAGAAGCGTTTTTTCTACCTACAAATCTGTTGGAGGTAGAAAAGTACGTATGGGAAACCAAGCCTCTTCTAAGGTGGTTGGTGTGGGTAATGTGTTCCTAAAATTAGGATCTGGAAAAGTTCTTACCCTTAAGGATGTACTGCATGTCCCAGACATCCGAAATAATTTGGTGTCAGGCTCACTTCTAGTAAATCATGGATTTTCACTAGAATTTGAGTGTGAAAAGGTTTTATTGACCAAGTATGGAAAGTTCATAGGTGAAGGCCACCTAGTGAATGGACTTTTTGAGCTGAATGTTACGGTCATTCACCGTGGAAAAGGAATAAGCAATAAGGAAGATGACACATTCTCTTATTTGCTTGAGAGCTCTGATTTATGGCATAATAGATTGGGACATGTAAATCTAAATGCTATAAAAAGACTAGTAAATCTTAATTTACTAAAAGTAGATAAGTTTAACTCACAAGAAAGATGTGAAGTGTGTGTTGAAGCCAAAATGGCTAAACTGTCGTTCCATTCGGTAGAGCGAAGCACAAAACCTCTTGAATTGATCCATACAGACGTATGTGATTTGAAATTTGTGCAAACAAGAGGGGGTAAAAAGTACTTCATCACATTTATAGATGATTGCACAAGGTATTGTTACCTTTACTTATTAAGAAGTAAAGATGAGGCAATTGAAGCGTTTAAAGACTTCAAAAATGAAGCTGAAAATCAACTTAATTGTCGAATTAAGTGTGTTCGAAGTGATAGAGGTGGTGAGTATGTAGCGCCGTTTGCAGAATTATGCCATGCAAGTGGTATAATTCACCAAACCACAGCTCCATATTCTCCTCAATCAAATGGTGTTGCTGAACGCAAAAATCGAACACTAAAAAAGATGATGAATGCTTTGTTGATTAATTCAGGATTACCCCAGAACATGTGGGGGGAGGCTGTGTTAACAGCGAATCATATCCTGAATAAAATTCCACTAAAAAATAGGGATATGACTCCTTATGTGTTGTGGAAAGGGAAGAAACCTTCATATTCATACCTCAAAATGTGGGGGTGTTTAGCGAAGGTAGAAGTGCCACCTCCGAAACAAGTTGCAATAGGCCCTAAAACAGTCGATTGCATCTTTATTGGCCATGCATTTAATAGTAGTGCCTATCGTTTCCTAGTCCATAGATCAGTTGTGCCTGGCGTGGCTGAAGGAACAATGATTGAGTCAAGGAATGCTATATTCTTTGAGAATGTTTACCCTTGCAAGAGGCAAGAGGATCGTTCTAGTGAAAGAATGATGGATGAATCCACTAGTTCTAATCCTCCAAAAAGGACGATGTCAAGTCATGAGGATATAGAACCAAGACGTGGTAAAAGGGTTAAAGTTGCTAAGACATTTGGTCCTGACTTCATAACTTTTATATTGGATGACGAACCAAAGTCAGTGGCGGAAGCTTTGTCTGGCCCAGATGCAGCGTGGTGGCAAGAAGATATCAACAGTGAAATTGAATCCATCATAAGAAATAACACTTGGGTGTTAGTAGACTTGCCTGAAGGCTGTAAGGCTTTAGGGTGCAAGTGGATTCTTAAAAGGAAATATAAGCCCGATGGTACTATAGATAAGTACAAAGCTCGCCTAGTTGTCCAAGGCTTTAAGCAGAAAGAAGGGCATGACTTTTTTGATACCTATTCACCTGTTACGAGAATCACTTCCATTCGGGTGCTTCTTGCGATTGTTGTTTTGCACAATCTCGATATTCACCAAATGGATGTGAAAACTGCGTTTCTGAATGGTGATCTGGAAGAAGAAATATATATGGAACAACCCGAAGGGTTTGTTGTGCCTGGGCAAGAGCGTAAAGTATGCAAACTGGTAAAGTCATTATATGGGTTGAAGCAAGCACCATTAAAATGGCATTTAAAATTTGACAATGTGATGTTGGCAAATGGATTCACTATCAATGAGTGCGATAAGTGTGTTTACATTAAGAACACATATAACGGTTTTGTTATTGTGTGTCTTTATGTAGATGATATGTTGATTACGGGCAGCAATAGTGTCATTATCAACGAAACCAAAAATATGTTGAAGAGAAATTTCGACATGAAAGATATGGGTTTAGCTGATGTGATTCTTGGAATCAAAATTAAAAGGAATCATGAGGGAAGCTCTGATACAATCTCATTATATTGAGAAAGTGCTAAAGAAATTTCACTCGTTCGATTGTGAGCCAGTTAAGACTCCATTGGAACCCAACGTGCATTTGAGTAAGCACACGGGTGAGCCTATAGCTCAAGAAGAATATGCAAAGATCATAGGGAGTTTGATGTTTATCACAAACTGCACCCGACCAGATCTTGCGTGTACGGTGAATAAGCAGAGTCGATTTACGAGCAACCCAAGCAAGGAACATTGGAAAGCTCTGCGTAGGGTTTTGAGATACTTGAAGTATACTCGAAACTTTGAGCTGCAGTACACAAGATATCCCTAAGTACTTGAAGGGTACTGTGATGCAAATTGGATCTCTGATTCAAAAGACTCGTTCTCGACGAGTGGTTATGTGTTCACTGTGGGTAGGGATGTCAATCGGGCCAACCCGTTCGGGTTCGGGCCAACCCGTTCGGGTTGTCGGGCCATTCGGGTACGGGCTATTCGGGTTATGATTTTTTCGGGTTATAAAAGTTCGACCCTAACCCTAACCCTTCGGGTTTCGGGCTAACCCACCGGGTTATTCGGGCCAATGCGTATTTTTAATTCTTTTAATATTTTCAAAAAATAATACATATTTTAAATTTTCTTTAATTATATACATATTTTTAATTAATCATTCAACAATGAAATACATATTTTTAATTTTTTTTAATATTTTTAAAAAAATTAATTTATTTAAATTTATTACATAATTATTTACAAAATATCTATCAATACTATGTTTATGTTTATGTATTTAAAACATAAATCAACACTTTGTTTCAAAATTCAAACACAAATCAATTCGTAGAAAATTAAATAAAATTTTCATAACGTGAGAGGTGCATCGTAGATGTAACAAAAATATTTTGAATTGTTAAAGAGTGAATTATCAAGATGCTAGCTAATTGGAGTAACTCTAAGTTTTCTTGAATTATGATTGGTCAAATTTAATTTATTCCAGCTGTAAATAAGTCAAATAATAATTCATCTTTGTTTTAAGAATCATCAAAGTACGCATAATTCAATGACGAAGCGGCGTCAAAACACTTTGCACTATTATATTGGAAATATACTAAAAGAAAGCTTCTATATACGAGTATTTATGAATCCATGAACCACATGGTGATTTTTTTCGTGATCTTATATAGTCGGTTGACATATTTGGATTTTGCATGGTTTTAGAGGGTTGTCTTGGATGATTTTGATTATATTTCTATATTTTGGTATGTTTACATGTTTGTTGAGAAATGATAGAAAATTGATTAGAAAATGTACACAAAATATGTGGATGTGCAGCAGCCTTGTTTGAGTCAATGTTTCTCGCGATTTTGAAGTCTGATAAACCTCTAATACATATCATTCTCTTCGTCTTCGAAAGAGCTTCGCGTGGATATATTGCACGCCCCAATCGGAGCTTTGTAGAGAAAGTTATGACCGTTACAAAAACTGCTCGCTGTGCAGAAGCCTTCAACCCGACGGGCCGACCCGTAACCCGAACGGGTTAGCCCGCCTAACCCGACAACCCGAATGGGTCAGCCCGAATGGCCCGATTTTATATTCGGGCTGCGAAATTATAACCCTAACCCTATATTTTTATCGGGTTATTCGGGCCGGCCCGCGGGTTCGGGTTACATTGACATCCCTAACTGTGGGAGGTGGTGCTGTTTCGTGGAAGTCGGCGAAACAAACGTGTATAGCTCGATCCACCATGGAATCTGAGTTTATCGCATTGGATAAAGCAGGGGAAGAAGCTGAGTGGCTCAGAAATTTCCTAGAATGTATTCCATGTTGGAAGAAGCCAGTGCCAACAGTAGTGATATACTGTGATAGCCAAGCAGCTATAGGGAGAGCACATAGTGGCTTATACAACGGTAAGTCTCGACATATTCGTCAGCGACATAATACCGTCAGACAATTGATCACAAGTGGTGTTATCACAATTGACTATGTAAGGTCAGTTGATAACTTAGCGGATCCGTTAACGAAAGGTTTAAATCGTGATCAAGTGCCAACAGTAGTGATATACTGTGAAAGGCCAGTAAAGGACACAAACGTGAGAACTGATGAGTTTGTAAATAATATTGTGTCAATATTATTGTCTCGGTATACACCAAGGAGGAATGGTTCAAGGCATCACGTTTGCCAGGCCGCCGGTATGCCCGATAGTGTTGACTATGGAAAGTTAAAGCCCCAAGCTACTATTCCAAATGCAATATTGTTTCTCGAGAATTGAGCATAGAGTCTGCATGCATGCATTTGTGTCTGGTGTTGGTTTGAGCTTGCAGCGCTCTAACCAATGTGGGGGATTATTAGAAACATGTGGAAAATGTGGGAAACCTTTGATGTGGCCAAGACCTATGGCCTTTCATCTTAGGTAACCCCCAAATCCATAATGAGGTACCTTTATGCCGAGACCTCTCGTGTGGTCACTCCTATCCTATAAATAGGTGTAAGTTTGAGAGATGAAGGACACACTACAACAAGCATTCTTTCTTCTCTAGCTCTCTACATCCTAGTTCACATTCTAGGAGCATTGCATAGCTCGATTCTCAGAACTCCATCAAGTTCGCCGGTGCCTAGCGGGTTTGAGGTGCTTCTGCACGCTAGGAGGAAGTCGTTTTATCTTTGGGGGCAATACGCCATTCCGTGAGCACTAGCCGGGGCGTAATTTGTCTTGCGGAAAGAGGGCTTTCCTCGACTCGACTTATAAATTTGGTTTGCTTTATTTCCATTGTAATTTTCATTGCTCTTTTTGTTGCAAAGTTTCCTTTCGATTGTAATAGTTAGAGTACCGCCTGTACACGGCCTGGGAATTTTTCCCATTATTTCTAACAATAAAAGCATGGAAACATGCAATTGTGTCACCGACGGCAGGTCAAGTCTTGATCCCACTAGGGGATTGGAGCCAAGCATGAATCTGGAGGTCCAACTCAACCTCAAAACATAGCCGGGCCCGGTCAAACTCCTCCTAAAGAACAAGGATGTATCAACATTGACCACGTGAACAACCTCACCATCTCAGGGTGCGGCGTTCTCGACGGGCAGGGGCAAAAAGCCTCGATAAGAAACAATTGCAAAACAAACAAGGCATGTCCGTTGATATTGACATGTCTTGTTTGTTTTGCAGTCGTTTCTTTTCCAGGTTTCTTCCCCTTGCTTGTCAAGGACATCACCCCCGAGATGGTGAGGTAGTCCACGTGATCGATGCTGATCCATCCCTTGTTCTTCATGGGAGTTTGGCCGGGTCTGAGTATGCTTTGAGGTTGCCTTGGACCTCAAGATTCAGTGGGGCATTGTTCGGCCCCGACATCAAGGCTTGGCTCAAAGTCCAATCCCCTAGTGGGATCAAGACTTGACTTGCCATTAATGATATAATTGCATGTTTCCATGCTTTTATTAAATCCTATATCATTTAGAGATTTAAATTATATTAGTCCACAATTTAACAAAGTCAATTATCAATAACTACAGATAGAATATTAGTAAATCATAAAATTGACTATCACATTTACTACATACTCTAATTAATTACCTCACTGATGTCACGATTCGACATTGCTCTGTACTCAGTGATGTTGAACACCGTTATGGATTTAACCGTCAATGATAACTGCTAAACTAAAACCACTGACACTATGATAGAGCCCTTAATTTTCATTTTGTCTCTCTTTTACTAGCTAGAGTTTTTCAAACTAATAGTAACTTTCTTTTACTGAATAGGTTTTAATAGTTTATTACATGGATATTTATAGTTGAATGTATGTACAATTTATAGGTAATGGAATGTGTAGATCTCATATGCATTAATAATGTTTGTTATTGCATATCTTTTCACAATTTAAGAGTCACAGCCTAATCATCATTTACATATTAATTTATTTTGAATTATATCCTATAGTTGAACTAAATTTAGATACGGGAGTAATACAGGTAAGGAAAACACAATATGGAAATGGGAGATGTGGGATATTAGTAATTTAAGAGTCCCAACCTAATCATCATTTATATATTGATTTGTTTTGAATCATATCTCATATTTAAACTAAATTTACATATGCGAGCAATAGTCTTCTCTATATTATTCTTTCTATTACTTTTCTATTTCTTCACTTTAACTATTTATTATCATTTTTACAAAACGGGTGCAGAAAAGTTACTGGGACTCCTAAAGTGGGACGGAGGGAGTAACATATGTATTTTCCACTCTTATTTTTCCTTCTCCCTTACTTTATTATCTCTACTTTTGCTCCTACTTTATTTTCATTTTATTAAATGCATTACACATTTTTTTCTTAATCTCTGTGGCAGAAAGAAATGCATTCACTACTATGGAATAGAATGAGTATTCTTTTATTTTGCTTCCACTACTATGATTCCCAAAATTTCAATCATTTCCAAGATTATTTCCCTATCTTTTATTTTGCAACAATAAATATTACTCCCTCCGTCCCATAAAAATATGTGCACTTTCTATTTTCGTCCGTCCTATAAAAATATGTGCATTCCATTTTTGGAAAGTTATATCAATTGAATAATGTAGGTTCCATTATTACTTTAACTACCAATCTACTCATCTCTCTTACTTTATCATACCATTATCTCTATCTCTCTTACTTTACCAATTTTATCTTAATTCACGTGCCATACCCCTTGCCCATATTTTTATGGGACGAAGGGAGTATGTAATAATAATATTATTAAAAATAATACTCCCTTCGTCCCTCTGTAGTAGAGGCGTTTCTTTTCGGCACGTGATTTAAGAAAAGTTGGGTTAAGTGAGTTAAGTAAATGAATAATAAAGTAGAAAAGGAAAAATATAGAGAGATGGAGAGAGAATAAAGTAGGAGAAAGTAAAGTAACAGAGAAGAAAAGTTATTGTATTTTACCAAAAAAGGAAACGACTCAGCTACAGTAGGACAACCCAAAAAGGAATACGACTCAGCTACAGAAGAACGGAGGGAGTACTTCATAAAATTAAATATATAACGGTGAGGTTGGGTGGTCATTGATAAATAAAAAAAGTATGGTTTGATTAAATGTATATTGATGATGTGAAGGAGATATAAATTAATTAAATATAAAAAAGTGGATGGTTGGATTGGGTGGTTACTATTAACATGACCTTAAGGCTTTGAATGATTTCTTCACACGTGAGCCTAATAGCACAGACACAATCTGGAACTGACGTTTCATATACAATCTTATGATAAATTTTATTAAACCTATACATAATATATAAAATAAAAAGGCATGTTAAAAGTTGCAAATGCATCGTTTACTCTATCAAAATGTCATTATGTATGTAACTTAAAAAATAACAGCTAAAAATGACAGTCATATGCATCGTGCTGGTAAGGTAATTCACCTCAACGTCGGCCAGCGGCGATGCTCGACGGCCAAGAACAAGACCGGCGCCCAACGCAAGGTCGGCGGTGGGTAGGTTTCGAGCTGTGCGCGGGATTCTTCCCGTCGAGCAGCGAGAAAGCTAGGGTTTTTTAACGTGAGTAGTAAGTTTGGGAAAAATAATATTTTCTATTCATTGAATGGTTATTAACAAAAGTGCCCTATTTATAGACTAAGGACCCTAGGGTTGGTTCGACTTCCTAGTCATCTCGGGAAAGAACCAACAAAGAAAACCTGAAACGGAGATTATAAATTATGCTTGACTTAACCTGGAAATAAATAATTAACAAATATCCCAAAAAGAAATACTTAAAGCAAAAATAAAAATAAAAGAACTAATCTACTAATGGCTAACATAGTCGCCCAGTCGATCAGGTTGACGAGTCGTCCTCTTCGGCTTAGAACTCGCGATCGTTGGCGGTGGCAATGGTCGCGGGTCTTCCTCCTCATCTTCCGTCGGCGAACTCTCCTCCACCGGCTCTATTGATGCATCCGGTACCGTATCAACTCCCCCTCCGATAGCGTACTCCTTGTCCTCAAGGAGCACATTTGGAAACCGTCGACGCACCATCTCCAAGGGTTCCCACAACGGTAAATCCATACCATCTGACCACCTCGCCAAAACATGCTCCCTGGGCTCGTTCTCATGCCATAACACCCTCCTGTCCAATACTCGTACCGGATAGACAATCAGACGATCTCCAAAAAACTCCGTTGGGAGCTCCACACGTTGGGATCTGTCGTCACCTGCCACAAACCCACGCAGCAGCCCCACATGGAACACATTATGGATTCTACTACCCTCCGGAAGTTGCAACTTATACGCCACCGGTCCAATTCGCTCTAACACCTTAAACAGACCATAATAGCGACTAGCCAGCTTCACCTATTGCGGACGAGCTACTGAATGCTGCTTGTATGGCTGCAGTTTAAACAATACCAAATCGCCCACCTTAAATTCGACATGACGACAATGTTTGTTGGTGGAGTCGCGCATTCACTGCTGGGCCCGCTCCAAATTCCGTCGAAGCTCTACAAGAAGCTCGCCCCGTTGATGGATCAACTCGGCCGTGCTCAGCAGCATCACAGCAGAAGGCAGGGCGAAAATCAAGTTGGGGGGATCACGTCCGTATAGGGCTTTGAAATGGGACGTTCCCAACCCCGCATGATGGGAGCAATTGAGCGCCAATTCTACCCATGGAAGGAAATTCGATCATTTTGACGGCCGATCAGCCGTAAATGCCCGCAAATACTGCTCGAGTCCCCTATTCTGGACCTCCGTTTGGCCGTCCGACTATAGATGATAGGCCGTTGAAAAATTCAGCTTCGTGCCGCTATGTTTGATCCAATCTTCCCACAGATTATTCAAGAATACAAAATCTCGATCGGAGACCATCGTCTTAGGAAAACCGTGATGCAAGACAACCGTATTAATAAATAAGTGTGCCACGCGTATGGCATCAAAACGCGTCGGTAGAGGTGCGAAGTGTGGGTATTTTGACAACTGGTCCACCACGACCATGATCACTGTGTAGTCGCGGGACTGCGGTAGGCCAGTGACGAAGTCCATCGACACGTCCTCTGAAACCTGCGACGGAACCGGCAGAGGCTACAACAGCCCTGCAGGCTTTTGTGTTGAGTACTTGGTAGTTTGACAAACCACACAGGCTTCCACGAAAGCTCGCACTTCCTTCCTCAAGTTACGCAAGTAAAAACTCATTGCAACACGTCGAAACGTCCGTTCAAAACCGGGGTGTCCTGCTGACGGAGAACACTGATACTCCATTAAAATTGGCTTCCTAGTTGATGACCGGGACCCCACATAAATCCTCCGTTTGTAATATACCAGCCCATCTACCAAGTCAAACGCGGTGGTGTCTTTCCACTCTTGATCGTTGCTGTTATTTCTCTCATTTTCGGCGATTGGGTGCACGACCGCCCCTAGGAGGGCGCAATCGTTTATTTTCGTGACCCCCAGCTCGGCGTCGGGCATTGGAGGTGTTTGATCGGCACTCCCCTAGAATCGACTTCCGGATCTTCTCGGCAAGACAAGGCGTCATCCACCTTGTTTGTGATTCCCTTTGTGTATTCTATGCAAAATTTATACCCCATAAGCTTGCACACATATAGTTGTTGGTCTGGAGTCTGGATCGCCTACTGGAGCAACTCTTTCAAACTCTTCTGGCCACTCCGAATAATGAATTCACGTCCCAACAAGTACTGACGCCATTTTTGCACGGCCTCAACGATAGCGTATAACTCTTTGTGGTATGTTGAGGCTACCTGGCGGCGTGGTCCCAATTTTTACTGAAATACGCTATGGGATGGTTGGCTTGGAGCAATACCACCCCAATGCCGAGGTCCAAGGCATCCTTCTCTACACAAAAAGGAATGCTGAAATCGGTTAGCTTCAAGACCGGAGACGTAGTCATGGCGGTCTTAAGGGTTTGTATACTGTCATCTGCTGCCGGCGTCCAGGTAAAAGCGTCCTTTTTGAGCAGGTTGGTAAGCGGGGCAGCGATAAGGGCATAGTTTGCAATGAATCGGTGATAATAGCCGGTGAGACCCATAAATCCCCGAAGTTGCTTCACATTTTTCGGTGTTAGCCAGGCAATCATTGTTTCAATTTTACAGAGATCCTCCTTGAGCATACTGTCGTTGACCAAGTGGCCCAGATATTCCACCATCGAACTGTGGAACGCGCACTTGGATAACTTTACAAAATATTTATGCTTTTGTAGGACGCCCAATACCGCTGCCAAGTGCTCAATATGAAGTTCCTCCGTTAGGCTGTAGACGAGAATATCGTCAAAAAACACAATGACGAACTTGCGAAGTATGGTATGAAAAATGCCATTCATTGCCGCTTGAAAGGTTGAAGGGTCATTTTTCAACCCGAACGACATCGCTAAAAATTCAAAGTGGCCGTCGTGGCTTCGAAACGCTGTCTTAAATAGGGGTGAGAAATTATACCGAAATATCGGACTTACCGTACCGGAAAAATGCTGAAAATACCAAATTTTGGGTATACCGCAGTTTCCGGTAAGGTATGATACCGTACCGCAGTGTTTCGGTACGGTAACGGTATCAATTTTTCTATACCGCCGTATACCAAATCTACGGTATACCGGTATACCGATAGATTATTATATATATATATATATATATATATATATATATATATATATATATATATATATACTAAACACTCCCTCCTTCCCGCGTTACTTGAACGTTTCCTTTTCGGCACGGAGATTAAGGAATGAGTGATAGACAAAGTCAAATATTACGACTGTAGGTGATAATTTTTACTAAAAATAGAAAGAGTGCAAATAACTTGGGACGCCCAGAAAGGAAATAAGTGCAAGTAACACGGGACGGAGGGAGTATGTTATAATATATATATATTACATTTATATATATATATCAGGATTTGGTCTGGATTTTGTATTCAAATCAATTTTTGTATTGATCATTTTCCTATATATATATATATATATAGGTTAGTGATCAAGATATAACTAATTTTAAGTGTATAACTAGAGAACAAATCTTAGCCACACATCTTAATGGAACAAATACTATTTATTTTAATAATACAAAATAGGCTAAGGGTATTTTTGGAAATTACATTATGAAATTTATAACAGGCAACGTGATTCTGCCGTGCTGGAACTTTGCTGCTGAACTCCATCAACATGATGACGGTGGATGGGGGATTTGGGGATGGGGTTTCGGGCGGTTGTTTGGGAGGAGGGGCGCCAGATCGGGAACCGCTGCGGCGTGATCTGGCTGATGTACGCCGGGCTCGAGAGCGGCATGGTCGAGTGGAGGGATACGGACGACGTGAACAACAGCGTCGTGGCAGGATTGGCCACTGGAGCGCTGTACAAGGAGGCATCGGGGCCGAGAGCGGCGGCGCTGGCGGGAGCGCTTGGAGGCGTGCTGGAAGATGGTGACATTGATAATTTCTTTGTTTTGAATCAGAGCAAATATGGCAATTACAAGCTCCGTCACATTTCCACGTGTCGCATTTAGAAGCCCCCCGACTGCAACCCAAATTAAATAAAAGAAATAAACACATACTATATAGTAAGTAATTTGTTGAGGATTTTGTCATTCCTCACCGAATATGATTATTCCACAAACATATCCCTCAATTGTCTGTCACCCATCCATATTTATTTCATAGATTTCTACTAGCTAATTAATTCCAACCACACACATTTACATTTCGATTTCTGATTTTTTCAAAAAAAATCCTGAAAATGATAGGGAATAGTACTATTACCTGTTGGTCCGGTGAAGAGAGCAATCTGCCTACCCAATCAAATTAAAAAATAATTAATGCTACTACTAAAATAAAATACATCACTATTAGCATGATTTTACTTCACTATTGTTAACAAAACACATCACTTTTAACATGATTTTACTTCACTCTTGTTTACAAAACACACTCTTGTTTACAAAACACATCACTCTTAACATGATTTTACTTCACTCTTGTTTACAAAACACATCACTCTTAGCATGATTTTAGTTCACTCTTGTTTACAAAACGCATCACTCTTAGCATGATTTTACTTCTAGCATGATTTTACTTCACTCTTGTTTACAAAACACATCACTCTTACCATGATTTTACTTTACTCTTATTTACAAAACGCATCACTCTTAACATGATTTTACTTCACTCTTGTTTTCACTCTTGTTTACAAAACACATCACTCTTAACATGATTTTACTTCATTCTTGTTTACAAAATACATCACTCTTAGCATGATTTTACTGCACTCTTGTTTACAAAACACATCACTCTTAGCATGAATTCTTGTTTACAAAACACATCACTCTTAGCATGATTTTACTTCACTATTGTTTACAAAACACATCACTCTTAGCATGATTTTACTTCACTCTTGTTTATAAAACACATCACTCTTGTTTATAAAATACATCACTCTTGTTTATAAAACACATCACTCTTAGTATGATTTTACTTCACTCTTGTTTACAAAACACATCACTCTTAGCATGATTTTACTTCACTCTTGTTTATAAAACACATCACTCTTAGCATGATTTTACTTCACTCTTGTTTACAAAACACATCACTCTTAGCATGATTTTACTTCACTCTTATTTACAAAACACATCACTCTTAGCATGATATTACTTCACTGTTGTGAAATTTCCATCCCAATACCAAAAGCAATTATCTCTTGTAGATTGTCAACTCTACATTATGAGATAATTTAGAGATATATATATATAATCGCAATGCTCTTCTCTGTGATATTCAGTTTGGGATCATAATGACATAACATATTCCCTAAAATATATTGAGCTTTACAGGGCTTTACCAACAAAAGAGGGCGATTTATTTAGGTGTCAATCGAGCTCTTGTTCTCTCAGCGTTACACATATATATGTATATATGTGTGTGTGTGACTACGTATAATGCATTACATCAGATTGATAGAGAGGAAGAAGAAGGAAACAAAAATCTCAGTAGTTGTGCAACTAATTGTTCGTTTTTCTCTGGAAATAGAGATTGATTTCTCCCCTTTGTTTCTTCGTTTCTCTCTCCCCCAATTTCTTTCATTTCTGTTAACGTAACCACAACCAGCTGAATAGGAAACATGACTTCAGATGAACAGGCAAGTAGTTATAACAAAGATAATACATTCAAGCACTGTTCATCGTTCAAATTTGATTCTGCAACATTCTCCCAATAGTCTAGAGCCATTGAGGACTTTCTGAGATGATAAGGCGAGCATTATCTCATGTAGATTGTCAACTCTTTACTCTTTAAAATCTCCATCCCAATACCAAAAGTAATTCACACAAATCAGAAAATGGCAGAGAGGGTTGGAGAAGAGATTTCAATCGAACAGCAATACGCAAATCCCGATTTCGAGATTGCATATTTTAGCGAGAGAGATGGGGGCAGTGACAACGGCCTTGATAGCCATAGCGGCGGTGGCGCTGGGATGGTGTACGATCGAGATCGCGTGCAAGCCCTGTCTCGAGAAAGGTCGCGAAGCCATAGATCGCAACCTCAACCCCAATTACGATCCAGACGACGATATCGACACCGCCGCCACCGTTCGCGCCCCTCTCAATCCCGATTACTCTGAAGCTGCCGCCGCTCCCTCCACCGTCGTCAAGGCCGTCTGATTCTGCCAGAAATCGAGCGATCTCGTCCTCGAGGAATACTATTGTACGTTAATACGGCGACGTTGTTGTGCGACTGGATACCGACGGCTACGGCGACGACTACGACGATGGCAATTGCTTGAACGCGGTTTAATTTTCCAGAACAGAGAAGAGGAGAAGAGAGAAGAAGAAATCGTGGTTGTTTTTCAAATGAAATCAATTTGGCGTGATTTTGGTATCAAGCTTTTACAAAATTACCATAATACCCCCGCCTTGTTATTATGGAGTAAATTTGTGATTGAGGGAACTAATTCCTTTTTAAATTAGAAAATTACATGTATTAATACTAGCCCTTGATTTTCTTGATCTTGTGGCTGTGATTTGTTCTCTAGTTATTTGGTTAAGGGGTGTTTGCCATAGATCACTACCCTATATATATATATATAGGGGAGCACTATTCTCATTTTCCACTCTAAGATCATTTTTTCTTCTTACTAATAACCGTTAGATCCTTTCAATCAACGGACCACGTTAATGCTTAATTATTATTTCCGCGATTCATTATAGAACCTTTCGTTGTGCATTATGGGGGTAATATAGTAAATTTGGGAAAATTGAACCGCCATATTTTTGGCAATTACGAAATTGAAGCGATTTGCCATCATCCGACTCTTCAACTGTTCTCCTTCATTACTCTCTTAGCCGATTCCACTCTCCCCACTCCCTCCACTATCTAAAACCCTAGCCGTTCACCAAAGCTGAGGAATTGACAGCAGCCGCCCAAAATTTCGGCGATTACACTCCACCGTTGGTGACATCTACCACAAATCGACAAGCGTTGACGCGTTTTGTGGTATATTCAACAAATCTCGCAGGTATGTAAAAGTAAAACATGCAACTTTGCATATGCCGAGGTTGTTGCAAATCAGAATTAACTAGTTATTCGTCTAGGGTTGTCTCTGATTATTAGTGGTAGACATTGTGTTGGGTTAACCGCGACTCGATTCAGGTCTCTTATATTTTTTGGTTTATGCCAGATCCAATATGCCAAAAAGAGGTCGTCCGCGCTCTCAAGCATCACAGGATGCAGGTATATTTTCGTCGTTGCTTGTGCTTTTCAATATCGTATTTGTTGATTGTGAGGAATGCTACTTGCATGTCTATTTGTTGCTCATTATACATTGTAAAAAGGGGATAAGTGGACCATGTTATGTAATTGTGTTGAGGTCAGTTGCTTCGTTACAAATCTGTTTGTGTTTTTACTTTTTATGAATATGCAGAGCATTATTTAGATGTCTAGTTTCATGACTTGCAGTAAAGAATGCATTTTAGGGGTATTGTTTGTAGTGCTTAGGTTATGCAGTTAAGAGTACATACATATATTATTTGTTCTGATTAGTGAATTATGTATATGTTTGGAGATTCATTGTGTGTTTTAAATTGTGCAGTATATAGAGTAGTGAGTGTGCTGCAGAATACACTATGTAAGAATTCTGTGTGCATTTTTTAGGCCAGACAATGCATTATGTATCATGATGTATGCATTATGTTGCTTTTAACATTGGGCATTGATTGTATTGGTTTGTTGCCTCAGATTGTTATAGAGTAATCTGTTTGATGATTAGATATAAAATGATTAAACGTGCATTTACAATGATCATTATTTGTTTTATCTTATGCATTATGGGTAGGGTTTTATTCATTATTTGTTCGTAATGAATCATGTTTGTCTTGCTGTACGTATTTATCCCGATTTATTTCTTTTGATGTTGTCTTTTTAAATATGTAGTGCATTATGTAAAAGAATAATAGCATACGTTGCAGTATATGGTGCATTTAAGAGGTGTGTGTTGTGTATTATGTGTTTTACAAATTAGTTTTAAGACAAATTGTTATGTGCATTATTGAACTTAGCCTGTGCATTATGTACCAAGATATATGCATTACAGTCGGAATATTAAGCATTACTATTGGTATTAGCTGTGGTGGTTAAGAAACACACTTAAGTCATTATTTGTTATGACTTAATGCATCATGTTTGTTATGGGTAGGGTTTTATTCGTTAATTGTTCGTAATGCATCATGCTTGTCTTGTTGTACGTATTTATCCTGATTTATCTCATCTGATGTTGTCTTTTTAGATATACAGTGCATTATGTAAAAGAATAATAGCATACGTTGCAGTATATGGTGCATTTTAGAGGTGTATGTAGTGTATATTGTGTGTTTTACAAACTAGTTTCAAGACAAATTTTTATGTGCATTATTGAACTTAAACTGTGCATTATGTACCATGATATATGCATTATAGTCGGAATATTAAGCATTACTATTGGTATTAGCTGCGGTGGTTAAGAAACATACTTAAGTCATTATTTGTTTTGACTTAAGCATAATATGTAGTTATATATGCATTAATCATTCTTTAAACTATGTTCATGATGTGTTGTTTGTGCCATTTCAGATAAGCAGCTTAGAGTCAACATAGAAGATGATGTCGATGACATTATTCCCGTGGCGCTTGCAAAGAAATTTAGGCACAGATTAGCCGAGATAGCTCCTAGTACTTCTGGTAGTCAGGGTGAGCCTAAACCACCTACAGGGCGAAAACAAGATCAACTCTACTCCCGTCGAACGCCGTCCGAATTCATTGACTGCCTGAAGCAGCTGAATCCCCGACAGAAAGGGGCTGTCACAGATATTGGATTTGGGGCGGTCCTTGATTTCGACGTTAAGGAAATCCCGTCTTATCTTGCATATTGGGTTCTGAGCGCCTTACATCTGGCCCGCTGCCAAATTCAACTGACCGGCGGTGAATACATTACTCTGGACGAGGAGGATGTCCACCTCACGTTGGGGTACCCTCGAGGGCCAAAAATGATATCAAGGCCGGTCGATAAGCAGTCAAACTTCGCATTCAACGACCTAGTGGCAGAGAGATGCCATAAGGGTCGCTTTAAGATGACCCCAAAAGACATTGCACAGCTGATGATGGTCGAGCTTGATGGTGGAGATGACTTCAAGAAGCTATTCATGTTCCTACTTGAAAATGCATTGATAGAGACTCCTACTGACGGCCACTGCAAGCCGAAGATTCTACATTTCATCGACCATGTAGCCGATATCAGAAATTTGAATTGGTGTGGCTACGTGTTGTCTGTCCTTGAGGCCACACACCCGAGCTGGGCTAGCGGACAATCTGCGGTGTTCTCCGGGCCAATGCACTTTTTGGTGGTAGGTGTTTAATAACAATCAAATGCTATACATTTATAACCAATAGCTGCATTATATTGAGTCATAACATGTAGAATGTGTACTGTACTGTGCATTATTGATGTGTACCCTTGTTGTGCATAATATTTTCAGTGCTGCTATGTGGACCGCGTGGTTCACATCCGGCGACGCGTTGTACGTACCTGGTCGACGATGAAAGGGTGGACAGCCGATACCCTAAAGCAACGCGAGGACGTTGAGCGCGATCAATTCGGGACGGGGAGGTTAGATCTCCGAATAGATAAGGAGAGTTTGGTGGTTGACGAGGACGTACGTAGGCGGGCAACCGTGGATGTAGGAGAAGGATCCTCCACGGGCATGTACAGAGCGAAGAGGCTAAGAGAAAAGTTCATCGCTTCGAGCTCCTTGCTGGCCCACGCAGTCTCAGCGTGGGTCTATGATTTCGTAGCTTTACCCGTGGAGCTCCTTGAGGATGACTGCTTCTGCGTGGGAAGTCAAATTGGCCGAAAAATATTGGGTATTCCAGAGCAAGAGGAGGTTGCAGATGACGACATCACAACGAGGCTGACCCAGGCAAGGGTCAATGAGGAGGAGTACAACCAAGAGTGGATA
This sequence comes from Salvia splendens, assembly GCF_004379255.2. Taxonomy (NCBI): domain Eukaryota; kingdom Viridiplantae; phylum Streptophyta; class Magnoliopsida; order Lamiales; family Lamiaceae; genus Salvia; species Salvia splendens. The sequence goes on from NC_056052.1 coordinate 18,496,687, forward strand.
GATGAGATGGAGAAGATGATGGCCGCCTACGACAAGAAGAAGACTATAACAACTAGCTTTAGAAGGCCATCGTTTGTGTTAGATGGATTTGATTGCCCTGACCCGTTTACCACACAGCAAAAAAAAAGAGGTAGGCGTGAGCGGTGGAGGAGCTGAAGCTCCCCAACATGATGGTACAACAAGTTTTGCCCCAGCCATGGATCAACCGAGAATTGTAGAGCATCAGCTAGACTCGGCCATGCCTGATCCAGTAGGTGCTGCTTTTGGAATTGAAGTCCAAACTGAATCACACACTTTAGAGGCATCGACTGACAAGGAGGTGGTTGGGGAGCTTACGGAGCGAGGCTAGAGTATCGTTTTAAAGCCTTAACAATTTCAAAGTCGCATGTTATTAACTTTTTGGATTAGTTTTAATTATTGGTTATATTATGCAAGAGACTAGTCAAATAACTGAGAAAGTGCATGAGCCAAGTGGAATTAGGAAAGGTGGAAGTGTCAAGGAGGCAATAACAAAGGCTGTGAAGGCTAAAAAATTTGTAGAACGGGCAGGGGAGAAAGCCAAGGTGTGAACAACCTATAAATCGAGAGCATTATACAATGTTTTTGTTTCGTTCCTATAAATTATGCATTATTTAATATGGGATTTGCATTCGTTGCCTGGACTTATACATAAACTGTAATAGTATACTTTTGCCGCATTCATAACATGGCTTGGTGTACACAGAAACCTCCCCAACCTAAGCAGAAGGGGATAGTGATCGGTGGGGATAGGACGGGTGAGGTCGGTGAAGAGGTGCTTATTCCTACTGCAGCTGTGCGTGGGAAAGGCAAGCAGAAGGAGGTCCGTCCTGAGGAGGATGGAAAAGTGGTATGGGACTAACAGTTCCACATTTTGTTGCTTATGATTAATCTTGGAGTTAAGAATTATTGTTTCTTGCAGGAGGTGGGAAATGTGGACACAGCCCGCGTGAAGAAAGCCAGTCTGGCTTTACGGTCACCCTTTAACAAGCGGGCTGTTAAACTAACCGCCAAGGCCAACATCAATGACAAGGAACTTTACTTCTGGGTCCTTAGCACAGCAGAGCCTCATGAGTCCATCCGGTTCGTTGTTTTGTTTTGTTTACTGTTGTAAATTGGTGTAGTCTCCGTGTTGGTTTAGCAAATCAATCAAGTTTACATATGCGTATCATTTGATTTGTGCACTGCATTATTTATCAGTAAACATTCATTATTTAGGGAAAATAATGCATTTTGAATGCTATTGTGATTATTAGTTAATCAACTTAGTGCAGATTACATAAGTGCAATTTTGTGATTAGACAATGCATTTTTTAACATGTAGGGTGGCTGTTAGTGTTAGTGCAATATGTGTTTTCGTTAGTGGATTTTGTGGTTTCGTTAGTGCATTATATACCTGCTAAATGTCATTATCTGATGCACAGTATGCATTAATAGGCATATTGGGTAAGCTAATTCAACCGTCACTGTACAATATGCATTAATAGGAGTATTGCTATGCAGGGATGCGATTGTGTACGAAGACAATTACAAGCAAACCCTGCAGACTGAGTTCCTTTCGTTGGCACCTTTCAAAGTTGTCTGCCCCGGCATTGTAGACGCATGGAGCTCTTACCTGAATAACATGGAGAAGCTTAAGGCAACGGAGACGGTTTCCAGACTATTTTTCTCCACACGGCCATGCGTGAGTGAATCATTTGTGTACTCCAATTACGTACTGGATGTTCAACTGCAACTTAACAAACTTAATTATAAATCAAACTTGCAGACACAGTCATTGGTAGACACACCTGCAGGATGGGATGGCCAGAGACAATTTGCTTATTTCTGGACCATCTTTTCGAGGAAGCACTCGGAGCGGGATGCATCCAGTGGGATAAGTACGATATGGTGAGTTTGATTCTTAAATTATGTGTGTGAGAGTCAATTTTATAGTACAAAAACATGATAATTTAATGTGCTCTTCATTATGTAGTTCTTCTTCCCCATTTTGGGTGAACGACAGCAGTACGTGGTCTGTTTTGATGTCCGGGATGGCACGATGAATTTAATAGACCACAGCCTCGCAGAACCTCACGCATCGTTCAGCGACAAATATGGGACCACTCCCTCGCTTCTGGTATGTAATGTGCATAATCGGGTTTGTTGCATCATTGTACACAAAAATAATATACTGATGATGTGAGTCACATTTGTTTTAGAGGACGTTCATGGCTGATGCCCTGGACAAATGCAAAGAAACAAAAATTACCGCTCTTGTACGAAGCTGCACTACTAATGTGGTGAGTATGCCATGGAGGAACAACTTGGTTACAATGGAGAATGGTGTGTACGTGATGCGCCATATGGAAACCTATTTCGGGGAGAAAGAAAAAGATTGGGATTGCGGGCTTAGTGCAAAGGGAACAAAAAGCTTGGAGATGTTCAGAATCAAGTTTGCACGGACGCTCCTGACTTGTGCGCACAACATCCGAGGTGCCGCAAACCAATCTAAAGCAACGAGGTTTTGGAGGGAGAGACCGGCCAAGTTCAACTTTGAACAGTGGGTCGAGAATTATGGACTGTAGGGAGTGATGGTTCGACTATAGGGTGATGGATGTTAATGAATTCCTTGATTGCTTGGTTGACTTTTTGCGTTGGAACTAACAGCTTTCACAACTTTTTAGTAGCTTTTTGATATTGGACAATGATTTTAGGAATATGGATTATGAATGGAGTACATGCCATTATTCATCCGTATACTGTGTGCCTAACGTTTTTGATGTTGTCTAATTTTATTTAAAAGATCCTTATCGTATTCTACGTAATGTAAATGACACAGAAAATAATGCACGACATAACACAAATAATACACTTATTCAGAAATGTATTCTGTGCAGTACGTTTATTTATGCAGTGCATTATATATACATACAAAGGCATTATTTACAATATATTATGCATTAGAAGATTTATCCTGTTTATATGCGTAAGTTGGTTTTTTGTAGTCCTTAACAGACGTGTACTTGTTTAGTTTCTTGCGTACTTTTGTATTTGGTATATTACATTTGTGAACTATCACCGTCAATATCAGACAAATAAAATTAGATATTATTTATGTTATGTGCTGCATTGTTTTTAGAAAAGTGGTTATATATACGGAGACTAGATATGTGCATTATTTAACTAAAAGAGTGCATTATGAATCAACAAATGCTGTGTGCCTTACTTTTTTGATGTTGTGCATTTACTTAAAGGATCCTTAACGTATTCCACGTTATGCAAAATAACACAGTAAATAATGCACCGTATAACACAAATAATGCACTTATTCAGAAATGTATTATGTGCATTACGTTTGTTTATGCAGTGCATTATGAATACATATTAAACCATTATTTACAATATATTATGCATTATGAGATTTATCCTGGTTATATGGGTAAATTCGATTTTTGTAGTCCTTAACAGGCGTGTAATTGTTTAGTTTCTTACGTACTTTTGTATTTGGTATATTACATTAATGAAGTATCACCGTCCGCATCAGAGAAATAAAATTTGACATTACTTATGTTATGTGATGCATTGTTTTTTGAAAAGTGGATATAGATACGGAGAGTAGATATGTGCATTATTTAACTAAAAGAGTGAATTATGAATCAACAAATGTTCATTATTTTGCATGCAGTAGGGAACACAAGTATCCATGGCGTCATTGAGTTAACTTCACACATATATACAGTACTCTTGACTTATATATAATCCAATAATTAACAAAAAATTCTACTAATGCAACAACCACATGTTTCAACTTATAACAGTATGACAACAAATTTGAACAACAATACTACTAGAGCCCAAACAAAAGTTGTGATGCGTTGTTTAAATACCATAACTCAAGTTGTTCTTTTTCCCTTGCGCGCATCTTTCTCCATCGTCATCTCTTTAAGCAGTGGACAGTTCCTGGAGTCGTGATGACCCATCTCATCGCACGCCTTACACCGTCTAAGAGGCCTTGACGCATCCTTTATAGCCTTCTCTCTCTTCGAAATCAGACGACTCGCAGAGCTGCTGGCGTGGCCCTTCGTCTTCACGACATCCGGAGGATGAACCGCAACAGATTCAGGCCTTACCATTCCATAAAACTCTTCAACCATACGCCTCTTCTCAGCAGCTGAGGTTGCCGGAGTACCAGTTTGAAGAGAGTTACCAAGTTCTTCAACGCCACCTACAAATGCACGTAAGACATCGATGTCGGTCTCAAACCGTCTAAGAAAACCATAAAACATCGAAATCTCCTGCTTAGACACAGTTTGCCTATCGCCAGCGGAGGAATGGGTATGCAAGGGATCCTGCAACTCCCCATGTACAGCCTTGGCTAAGGGAGTCTTCATCCATCGACTGTCACAGTATTTATCCGGGATTTTTTTTACCTCATTGTTCCGAAACAAGAAAAATATATGGCTGCACAAATAACCATGCAGACCAAATAGTTTGCATTCGCACGAGTAAGTATCATCAGTCTTGTCATGACGAACAAAGTATGCATTGCGCTAGCTATCGCCAAGCTTGTATGTGTCAACCGTTTCTCCGGACATAAAACCCAGCACACGACATCTGTCATTACCCTCCCCAATTTCTTGTTGTATTTTCTTGAACATACTATCGGTAAACAACGTGGAAGCATGTTTCTCGAACGGCAGAGTCATTGCTAGTATGGGTATGGCAGTGGCATCGTGGTAGTCCAAAGTTGTTCTACTGTTCCGCTGGAATTCTATGGCGTGGTTGAAATTCAAGTAGAATTCGGCTATGTTAGCTCGGGGCTTCAGAAAATTTTTGTAGAAACTGTTCTCTGATTCAGATATGGACGTAGTCCTAATCATCGATCCCATAGGAAAATCCCTGAAATACGTCGGTATCCAGTACTTCCTATACGCATACAATGTGTTGAACCAGTCGATGTCCTCTAGCTGATGATGTTCGACCAATCTATTCCACTCCTCCTCAAATTCGTCAGGCTCAACTAGGTCCGACCAAACACAAGCGTTAAATTCCTTTTTGAAATCGCCATCCCGCAACAATATGTTTGGTACCTTGACAGCCAGCTTATGCATTATATGCCACATACACCAACGGTGACGTGTGCCAACTAGGACCTCTTCAATCGCTGATCGCATACCCAAATCTTGATCGGTCACAATCATCCTGGGGGGTACACCCATACAATCTACAAAATGTCTGAACAACCAAGCAAATGCCCCCGTTTTCTCACTGCACACCAATCCGGCCGCAAATGTCACAGGACTACCATGATTATCCTTTCCAGTGAAAGGGGTGAAGATCATACAGTACCTGTATAAATCATATTAACGTGGCATCAAAGATGTAAACATATCATAATGCAATGTTCAGTATTGCGTAATGCAGTGAGGTACATTAATAATGCACACGGTATAGAACAGATCAATAAACTACAACGTAAACAACACATTAGTTAGTTTAAACATGTTTGTGTTGTATGTGGAGTCGAAGGACTCAATATCACCAAACATGTGGTAATTCTGCTTCATCAAACCGTCGCACCAAAACAGAGCAACCAACTGGTCGGATTCGTTAACTTCGTAGTGATAGGTGAACGCCTTGGACATCTCCTTCTTCTTAGCCATATCATCCAACACCATTTGTACATCTAATCCTTGTGCGTATGCTTTGATGTCCCGTGAGGCATTCCTGATATCCCCAACAGTGCAACCAACTAGGTCAAACCCACCAAGAATTTCCTTCAATACCTTAAATGTGAGCGTGGGTCCTATATTAGCCTTGGAACAGTCGAGGATGAATTTATGATGTACATCATCCAACTTGTGATTACTTGACATGAATTGCTGATGTTTCGTTTCAACCATGTGATGGTTATGAATGTCGTTAAACTCCAGAATTATGTAACCTGACAAGCAATCTTCCGAGAAAAACCTGAACGATATACTAGCCGTACAACCACACCGCTTAGATAACTTCCTACGCTTGATAGTGAAACCAGAACGGGCATTCAAATGGTCATCTTCATCACCCTTCTTCCTTCCTTCCCTATTGCATACAACTTGATACCACGTCGTAACATCATCAACCTTCCTCATAGCTTGTTTGCGCGTATCAAATCCAACAGTGCGGGCATATACCTCGTAGCAAGCGAAAGCAAATTCCAAGGATTGGAATTTCTGACCTACAACAGACTTCAGATCGGGAGAACATTCAGGTACAACAACCACTGTACATTATTTAAAAAAAGGGTCAGCATAAAAGTACAACTTTGCAATGTAGTAAGTAGACAATTAATGCACGATATTTAAATTGGACTATTATGTGATTTATGTATACGTAAAATGCACGATATTATTAAACGTTGTTTTTAATGTGTACGTACTATACCCTACCCCATAGCCTTATTAAACCCTTAGGGGAAAACAAGAAACGTGTGCCAAAAATCAAAAATAATAACCGATATTTAAGCCCTAGACAAACGAGACATACTAGCGGTCCTATGCTAATTTGTACAATATACACATTGCAAATAAGATGTTGTTCATTATACAGACAATATAATCCATTACGCATATTCATTTGGTGCATTATTTGTATGAACATTATTCATCATACAATGTGCATTGGATACTTACGTGATTTATTTATAGGTCAAACACAAACTATGCTTAAACATTGTTATTAATGTTTACGTACTACACCCTAGCCCCTAGGCTTATAAAACCCTTAGGGGAAATAAGAAATGTGCGCCAAACATCAAAACTAATAACCGATAACTAATCCCTAGACAAACGAGACATACTAGCGGTCTTATACACATTGCAAATAAGATGTTATGCATTATACAGACAATATAATCCATTACGCATATTGATTTGGTGATTGATTTGTATGAACTTTATTCGGTATACTATGTGCATTGGAAACTTACGTGATTTATTTATAAGTCAAACACAAACTAATCTTAAACGTTGTTAGTCATGTTTACGTACTATACCATAGCCCCTAGGATTATTAAACCCTTAGGGAAAATAAGAAACGTGCACCAAACATCGAAACACAGACAAAAAATTTAGACCCTATACATTGCTGCTCACGAATTATGCATTATATAGGCAGAAATATTCATTATACGTGATCAATTTGTGCATTACATGCATCGTTTTAACCAACTGCTGTAGATATGCCGAGAGCGAAACCCTGAAGGAAGGCTTCAAATTCGTCGCTGATTAATTACTCTATCCTGAACATTGCTGTTCTTAAAAAATCACAGCAACCGATCAAATAATCACATCAACCGATCATGTTATACCATGACAACACACTACACGAATTACTTGCTGATTAACTATCAAATAATCAGACTGCTACAACTGGTAGCGAAACATCCGAAACAAAAAAACAATAGCGCTAATTCAGAATTACCTTCTTCCATTATTATTGCCAAAAACGATTGCTACAACGCCAATTAAACAAGCTTGAAAGACCACGTATTGATTCACGTCAAAATTGAGAATTGTGAGAATTGAAACCTTGCTGCTAATAATCTGAATAAAAAAAACCTATACGCCTGAGTAAAACCCTTACTTCTTCGACGTGAGATGAGAAAAAAGAACGGCAATATCTTCCAAGGAGAGAATCATGGAATTTCCATAACTGCCAAATAATAATTTACCAATTCTGCCCTTTTAAGATTTTTAATTGATTATAATTTAATGTGATCTGCGAAATTTTGCAGGATTGATGTAATTGACGGTAGAGATTAAGAAGGAAAAAGGAGGAAATATAGAAAAGGAAATGAATACATCCATATATATATATAGGATTGTGATCAATACCGAACCACTCTTAAACCTTAAACGCCGAACAACATCATTATATATATATATATATATAGGGGTGCATTATAATGATAACCCCAATTTTCGTAATAACCCTATAACTAAATCTGGACCACACATTTTTAAAATCACGTGGTCTAGATTCAAACTTAGATTTACTTCATAAAAAAAGCGCGGGGGTAAAATGTCATTTCGCTCATGATAAAATTTACGTATCCAAATTTCGCTCATTTAATTTCTGAATTTCGCTCATTTTATCATTTTATCAGTCAGTCAAAAGTATCATTTTATCAACTCAGAGTATCATTCTATCCGGCAAAACTATCATTCTATGCAATAAACCTAACATATATCATTTTATCAGTCAGTCAAAAGTATCATTTTATCATTTTATCAGTCAGTCAAAAGTATCATTTTATCAACTCAGAATATCATTCTATCCGGCAAAACTATCATTCTATGAAATAAACCTATCATTTTATCACAAAGCAGTAAACGTATCATTTTATCAACTCAGAGTATCATTTTTATAAGGTTACTGTCATTTTATCCGCTTAGATTATCATTTTATCAAGTAAAAGTATCATTTTATTAAACAAAAATGTCATTTTATACACCAAAAATATCTATCATTCTATCGGCTGAAAGTATCATTCTACCCGGCAAAACTATCATTCTATCGACTGAAAGTATCATTCTATACGACATAACTATCATTTTATCAGTTTTATGTCATTTTGTCACGTTAAAGTATCATTTTATCAGCTTATATGCAATTTCTTCAGCTAAACTATCATTTTTATAAGGTTACTGTCATTTTATCCGCTTAGATTATCATTTTATCAGGTAAAAGTATCATTTTATTAAACAAAAATGTCATTTTATACACCAAAAATACGTATCATTCTATCGGCTGAAAGTATCATTCTACCCGGTAAAACTATCATTCTATCGGCTGAAAGTATCATTCTATCCGGCAAAACTATCATTTTATCAGTTTATGTCATTTTGTCACGTTAAAGTATCATTTTATCAGCTTATATGCAATTTCTTCAGTTAAACTATCATTTTTATAAGCTAGCTGTCATTTTATCCGCTTAGATTATCATTTTATCAAGTAAAAGTATCATTTTATTAAACAAAAATGTCATTTTATACACCAAAAATACCTATCATTCTATCGGCTGAAAGTATCATTCTAACCGACAAAACTATCATTCTATCGGCTGAAAGTATCATTCTATC